>NW_025999999.1:3427036-3460476 GCF_001458135.2 Marmota marmota marmota | reverse complement strand
CCCTCCCACCCACCATCATCTGCTGGTGGTGGATGCACCCACCCCCCCCCGGCCCTGCCCCCCGCACCGGCTCAGCTCACCATGAGGCAAAGTGATACTGGCTCCATCCAAGATGGCCTGAGCCAGCTCGTGGTCATTGGCCTCGGCAGCATAGGCAGCAGCCTTGAGGGCATCCCAGATCTCCTTGCGGCCCTCAAAGGCAGGTGCCGTGTCCCAGAATTCATCCCGTTTGCTCCGAAGCTGCCCATCGGTCATGGGGTAGTCGCTCTTCCATTTGAGCCGTTCCTTCTTCAGGGGCTCATTGCGTCCTAGACAGGGCACAGGGACAGGCTCAGCATCTTTAAAGCCACCTGGGTTACAATTCACCTTCTCACTAGCCCCTCACCACTTGAGGCCAGGCCCTGATCTGCCTAACACCCCACAGCACTGGCTCCTTAGTATTTAGGTCTCTGGGCCCCTCCTCAATAGCAGGGAGGAGTCTGGAAACCCAACTTAGGGATATAAGATAAGTTTGTCAGCAAAGTATTTGCAGATGCTCCTCAACTTACAATGAGGTTATGTATGGATAGTTGAAAATATCTGAAGTCAAAAGTGCATCTGTTCACCCAACTTCCTGAACATCACAGCTTAGCCACACACTGCGGAATGTCGGTTGTTTCCCTTTGTGGTCATGTGGCCCAGTGGGCGCTGCCACTGCCCAGCATGGAGCGTTGCTGGCCAGGGAAAAGCTAAAAATTCAAAATTCAAGTTGTGGGTTCTACTGAATGTGTATCATTTTTGCAGTCTCAGGAAGTAAAAATAAAAAATCTAAGCTGGGGACTTTCTGCACACCTTTGCTTGTCATTGAAGTTTTAATTTTACTCTTTCTTTGAGTATGAAGTAACATATGTTCAGCATAAAAGAAATGTGGAAAGAATGTAGATGTGTAAAAATAGTAACAGCCACCATTTATAGAACTGACATGTGCCAGATCACAGGCTGGGCACTTTGGACTTGTTCTCTTTTTTGCAGCACTGGAGACTGGACCCAGGGCCTCGCACACACCAGGCCAGCATCCTACCACAGAGCTGCAGCCCCAGTCCTCTTTATTCATTTGACCTTCGCAACAACCCAATAGATTGGGAAACTAAGACTCAGAGGGTTTGTCATTTGTCTAAGGACACATAAGTTCTGACTTAATGCAAGACTTTAACTCCAAAACCCAGCCTCAGACAACCGAGGGGAAAATTACTCAGAATTCCACCGTTTAGAAGTAATGACTGCTGACACCTACACATTCCTTCCAGCTACCCTTTCCCCATTTTTCTCAATATAGTTGAGTTTGTATTATTACATTTCTTTTTATCCCTTGTTCCAGAAAGAACTTAAGACATTTTTGTGTTAATATACAACTTTCTTTTCATCTCATATTTATATTACTGCCAACTTCCACATGATTAAAAATTATAAGCAGTTTGAATGTCTTGTTACTAACTTGCTGCCATACAGATAGTTACAATGGTCCCCACCCCTATGGGCCTGGGGCTGGAACCCAGGACCCAGGACCCCACACATGCTAGGCAAAATGCCCCACTAGTGAGCTACAGCCTCAAACTAGCCCAAGACATTTTTTTTTTAAATCATAACCAACCAACCAATTTCTACAGCATCTGAAGAAGAAAACATTTCTGTCAAATGTCAATTTTCTTGTTACCCAGCTCCAAGTGACCTCCAAGATAGCCCTGGACCCTCAAAGGTGTCTGGAGGCTCAGACATCTCAAAGCTAAAGGCAGAGTGACAACACGAGCCAGGTGGCAACACTCACTAAAGCTGGGGCTGCCTTCAGGCTGCAACCACTGGCTGGGGCAGGAGGGGGTTACTCAGTGAAAGAGGACAGCATTCACTGGCTACCAACTGTGGGCAAGCACCCCATGTGAGCTCTTCATTTGTATTCACTCTCCCATTTCACCCTTGCATAGCCTTAGGAGGTGGGTATCATTGTTGCTGCTTCACAGATGATACAGAAGATGA
This sequence comes from Marmota marmota marmota, assembly GCF_001458135.2. Lineage (NCBI taxonomy): Eukaryota > Metazoa > Chordata > Mammalia > Rodentia > Sciuridae > Marmota > Marmota marmota. The sequence goes on along the minus strand of NW_025999999.1, from coordinate 3,458,466 downwards.
AAGAGATTAAATGACTTGCCTGAGCTCTCAAAGTGAAGAGTGACAGAGAGGATTCCACCTCAGGTCTGACTAAATCCTGTGGTTTGCCATCTAAATTCACAGCTACCTATGTGGGCAGAAAACTCTGTAGCCAAACATTCAATTTAAAGTGTTCTGGGGGTTGGAAGAAGGAAGGCAAATCCTCTTTAGAGGAAACCAACTTCAAACCAGGCCTCAAAAAATTCCCAAAATAAAGTTTCAAGGAAAAATAATAATAAGGGCATAGTTAAAAAGCAAACAAAAACATCATATGCAAGGGAAGAGTGTGAGTCAGCAGACAGAAAATCAGACAACGAAGACCTCAGACTAGAATTTATCAGACAGATTACAAAATACTGAGTTTAAGAAATGAGAGCCTTAAACACATGGATTAAGGCTAGGAGATCATAAAGAATTCCTGAGAGTAGGGCTTGGAGATGCACACTTGTAATCCCAGTGATTCAGAACGCTGAAGCACAAGGATCATAAGGTTGAGGCCAGCCTCTGCAATTTAGCGAGGCCCTGTCTCAAAATTAAAAAAAAAATTAATAAGGGCTAGAGAAGTAGCTTAATGGTGATGAGCCCCTGCGTTCAATTCCCAGTATCAAAGAAGAAAAGAAACTTCCTAGAAAAAGACAGGCTTGGGACATTTTAATTAATTTATTTTATCTAAAAAATTTTTTGGTAGCAGGGATTGTATCCAGGGGTACTTTACCACTGAGCTACATCCCCACCCTTTTTTATTTTGAGACAGTGTTTTGCTAAATTTCCAAAGCTAGTTGTGATCCTCCTGCTTTAGCTTCCCAATCTCTGGGATTACAGGCATGCACCACTGCATACAGCTGGGGCATTTTAAAATGTCCACCTTTTAGCTCTGTTCCTGACTCTGAAATAGCTCGACTGTAAACTGAAGAACACTGAGCTCTAGCTGGACACGCATCTCTTTCTCTCAAACCAAAGGATTTATCTTTAAAATAAACAGTCTCATGGTGGCCCTTTCAAAGTTGTCACCTCTTGAATTATTCTTGAAGCAGCTTTCAGGATCACCTCCCCTTTACCCAGAGAGAAGCTAGTTTTCCAAACTGTCATTTATGCACTTCTCACCCATGGGTGGACACTGCAAGCGAGCCTAAGTATTAACTGCATCTGCAGTGACCCAGGTCACAAGGGTGTAGAAACGCCTCACCCCACACACAGGGCACTTGGAGTGGAAGGTATTAGAATGGGGTGATGGTGGTGGGCAGGGGGTCAGGCAGGGTTAATGCAGGAAAACAGCAGGAACCCAACCAGCTCCATCTCAGCGTCTTTGCACTTCTGTGCCACCAGAGGGCAGCCAAAGCACCTCTGGGCCAGTGTTGGCCCCCTGCATCAGTAAGTCAAATGCAGCAGAAAAAATATCTTAACACTGAGTTCTCCGGGCACAAAGTTAAGCATACGCAGGAGACATGCCCTAATGTCCAAGCTCAAATACTGGTGCATACAATCTTAGGCAGAGACTCAGATGAAAACGGAAAAGGAAGCTTTCCCTCTAAGTAAATGGATGATGACATTTTAATTTCAAATACTTATAACAAAAGGGTATTTTATAGTTAGTTGAGTCAAAAAAAATTGGCAGTGGAAAGGATGTGAACTCATATGCTGCACAAACTGGTACAAGCCTTATGAAGGGCATTTGGAATAATACCTTTGGCTCAACTATTTTGTTTCTAAGAATTTATTCTAAGAAAATAATCACAAGAAGTGTGTATGGTGAGGATTTATAAAGATTTTTAGCAGGGAGAGCTAGACACAGCATCAGGAAAAAAAGGTGAAATAAAATCTGCATCTGTACAAAGGATCAGTGGCAGCCACTTTGTGATAGTGAGGAAGGATGTGGAGTAACATGGGGAATGTTCATAACATAGCGAGAAAACACTCCAGAATAATAGGTGCTCTGTGTTTCAGTTTTTGCTTCTAAAAAAGTATGCATGATGAGTGGGCATGGTGGTGCTGGACTGGGAGACAGGGCAAGACCCCCACCTAAAATTACAACAACAAACCAATAAAAAGTATGCATAATTATATACATATTTAAAAAGACAAGAGAAATTCACAATCAAAATATTAACAGTAGCTATATCTGATTGGCAATTACCAGTGACTTTTTTTTGGTTTATATTTTCCAAGTTTTCTACAATGAGAACTTCTTGTGTTATTAACAGAATAATACAACGAAAGTCGTTTGTAAGGAAAGATGTACGTGGGGTTCTGAGGAACAAACACAATAAAGTGGAAAGAGAGTGGGGCTGAGGTGGTGGAGCAAGAAGCCTGAAGCTTCCTTGGCAGCTCGGGGCAGCTTTGTCTAGGGCCAGGGCAGGTTTTGCTGGAGTCAGCAGCAGAAGTATCCAGTGGCTTCTGCTTAGGACTCCACCTGTTCTAGATAAGCTTCACTCAAAGACAGAGTAACAGAAATGGTCCCTGATCTTAATGAAGCTCACAAAAGAGCTTTCAAAAAATAAGTAAATAAAAGTTCATGCTAGTCAAGGCTTTCAACTGCATGGGGAGGCGATGGGGCAAAACACTCACAAAAATCATGGGCTTCTGTGACTATGGTAGGCAGCAACAGCAGAAGATATCCGTGACTGGGCAGACAATGTGTGTCTGCATCCAGAGGCAGAAAGGCTCCACACCTCCTGCATTAGAATCTCCCAGGGTTCCGGTTAAAAAGGCAGTTTGGGGAGCCGGGGATACAGTTCAGTAGTAGAGTATGTGCTCAGAATGTGCGAGACCCTGGGTTCCATTCCCGGCACCAAAAGAGAGGGAAAGAAAAGGTAGATTCACAGGGCCAAGGTCAGATGCCCGAATCAGAGCACTAGGGGCTGGGCTGGGGTGTGAACTTGATTCTGTTTTAAGAATCTATTTGTAAACACAGCAGGACAGAAGTGGAGATAGCGTGTTCGAGCTCACTGTAATATAAATCAGCTCAACACAAGGTCTCCAAAGCTGCTTCCAGGAGGAGATCTGGGGAGAGAAGGGGAGAGCGCAAAGGGCACCACGTCTGGGTTGGAGGAGGATAATGATGGTGGATGCTGTGGCTTGGCCTCCATAATGAATGGTCTCTGGTGATCCCACCCTAAGGGAGGGCACTGGGAGGGGAGCGGGGGAGAACACTGAAGGGCCTTTCCCACCTGCCTGGAGCTGGCGTGCGTCTGAGTGTGTGCACTCTCAACGTCTGACACGTTGCTTAATTCCAGAGTGTACAGCAGGGGGATTTTCTCAGACACAGGAAAGACAGCTGGTGGCTTGAAGCTTGCTGGGTGGTGCCTCTCCTCTGCAGCATCTGGTGAGCTGAGAGTGGAACTGACAGACGCACAGGGAGCAGGGTGGGGAACAGTGCAGGAATGACAGGAGAGGCCAGGGGGCAGCATGGAAGGGCGAGGAGAGGTCCACAGGAGGCTCCTGCACTTCTTGATCTCAGAACCCAAGAGATCCTTCCTGTGGCTTCTTTGGGACTGACATAACTGAGCCCCTGGGATGGGACACTATGCCTGAGACCTGCCAAAGGGAGGAGAGATTTCCCAAGACAGTACACCCAAGCCAGGAGACAGGCCTATTTATACCTGTGGCAATCCCCCGGCTATTTCCACACTGGGTTACCAAGCTTGTTCCTAGGCCCTTGTTTCAGGGATGGGGCCAATAGTGTCCTTCTCAGAAGTACCAATTATGGACAAGTCTTGGCTTGTTCTGCTGATGTGAGGGATGAAGCTCCAGGAAGAAGGCAGGAGTCGGAGCCTCCCTGACCCCTGGGCTTGAGGGGTCCTTCAATCAGATGCAGAATCAAATCTTTCCACCCTCCTCCTGCCCACCCCAGCAGTCACAGCTGGAATGCAGGTGGCCTGCCAGTACCCACCTGCAGAAGGGATAAGAAGTCAGAAAGAACAGCAGGCCCTAGAAGGATCAGCACAGCCACAGAAGGCAGGGAAACAAGCCCAGGTAATCCCTTCAGGAAGAGCAGTATTTATAGTCAGACTTAGCCGGGGATGACCCTTGAGCCTGTCTACCCTTGGAAGGGAAAGGGCTGGTACAGCTCTGCTCAGGTGGAGCCTCTTTGGGGCCTGTAGGCCTTGCCTTCCCATTCATCCCCTGGGGCCCCAACTCCAGGGCTTAGGGAGGGAGAAGGGTAGAGCCCGTTGCTAAGTGACAGGCCAGACTTCCTAAACTGCATCCCCTCCAGGGGCACACTGGGCCCCGAAGGTCCTGGGCAGGGCTGGAGGATTATGGCAGAGTGCTCCCCATCCTCTGGGAGCCCTGTTCTTGACTCCAGGAAGGCGCCAGGCCCAGGGCATCTGTTCCTCTGCCATGATCTTGTTCATCGGCCCAAGGCTGGGACCACCTCCAGTTCATCTTACAGGTCCCAGGGGCAGGCTGGCGTCTGGCACGCCTCAGGAGGAGCGAATGAAGTGAGCAGACAGTTTAGGGAAAGAGGAGGAGCTGCCGGGAAGAAAACCCTGCAAATGAGGAGCAGCAGACTCTGTTTTGTGAAGAACCCTCACTGAACAGGAAGAGAGGGAGGAAGGAGAAAGGAGCCAGACAGAGGGGGTCAGAGTCCGGCACTGAGGGGTACAGTGTGGGGGATGAAGGGCTGGTGCCAGAATGAGCCCAGGGAGGGCTGGAACCTCTGCGGCCAAGGAGCCGAGGCACAGCCAAGAGAAACGGACCTGTGGGGAGGCATGGCCGGCCACAGGAGAGACAAGGGGGCACACAGGAGCACAGGGACAGGGCCGCTTGCTCCACGCGGCTCACAACGTGAGCATTCACCCAGCACAGAACCTGGGCATGCTGGGGAGGGCAGGCCTATATCTGCTCTCTGTCCTGTGCCTCCCTCAGGGTCCCTGGAAAGCCAGGCAGGGGACAGCGGGTCACCCCAGGACTGGGCACTCTTGGACCACACCCCAGCCCATTCCTGAGCGAAACTGACCTAAGCTCTACTACAAACAGAAGCCCTGCATCCTTAGGGATCCACCTGCCACCCCACCAACAGCCCCTTCTCTGGGTTGGCATGGAGAGAAAACTCACAGGTAGAGTGAAACAGGGAGAGTTTGGGAAATTACCAAATTTCTTTGTTTTACATCATTTTTTTAATTATAGCTGTTCTTTTCTTATGGTGAATGCATTCCCATCTTCATTTTGTACTGATGTGCTTGTCCCCAAGTGCAACCAGGGTCCTGACTGGAACATGAATAGGCCAGTGTGAGCAGTTCTAGAGGGAAACTGACCACGCATGCTTTTTGGCAACTGAGACTATGGATCACTCAGTAAAGGACACCACAGCCTCTGCTATCTCACACAGGGGCTGCAGAGGAGGACAGTGGGGCTTCTCTCTGGGTATTGACCATCTATCTGCAAGAATGTGGGTGAATGACCTCCCAACTTAAGCCTCAGTGTTTCCATCTGCAGAAAGGCTTGACTCGCCGCCCCCCCCCCCCCGCCACCTTGTGGCCACTGCAAGGACTAAGTGACAGCACTCTGCCCAGTGCTTAAAATATGGCAGCCACTATGTCACTAACAATCAAGTCAACACTGCTTATTACCATGATGCAACTAAAGGGTATCATCTTTTTTTTCCCCCATGAAGTTGCTGTGAGTTTGAAAACCTCTGCTGTCATGAACTTTTCGTCTGCACCGCGCAGTGCTGGAGAATTCTGGGGTTAGCTAAGGCTGCTTGACAGGGACAATGAGCAGGTTTGATGGATGCTGCTTCCCTGCATAGCACAGGGTCAGCACTTTTCCTGAGGCAGAAGAGGGAGGATGGTGGCTAATAAATAAAACAGGAACTCCTGGGGTTGCTAGAAAGGTCTCCTGTGGCCAGCTCCTTTGGGATTTCAGGGGTGAGAGGCATGGGTCCTCTGCCACTGTGCTGTCCACAGCCCACAGGCAGCCCTGACTCCCTGCTGTCAGAGGGCCTGGTGCTCACTGGGTTGGTAGCCAGAAGCCCACGGGCCAAACGTGATGCCCAGGATTCCATTCCACTTGATGTTGACTGCTACAAGCACTTCTCTCCTATGTGCCACTCCACCAAGGCATGACCTTCAGGGTAGGGCAGGATCCCCAAGCTGGAAGCGACCAAGTCACGGGCCTAGTTGCTTCATTTTACACAGGAGAATACCAAGGCTCAGAGGTGATGTGACTTTCCCAGGTCCCACAGCTGTTTCCCAGGCGTGTGTGTATGTGTATGGGGAGGGGAAGCTGATTTTTAACTAGAAAATGAAATTGTCAGGGCCTGGACACACAGAGATGACCACAGGAAAAGCAGCAGCCACAACACGCAGCAGGAGTCAGTGGGGAGCAGTCACAGGTCTGCTCTAGCATTCCAGTGCCCCCAGAAAGGAAGGGAATCCAAGAATGGGGTCCTCCCAGAACACTGCACAAGTCCGTGTGCCTAGGTCTCCCACAGGCTTGAAGAAACAGACCCACAATTCAGCACTTAAAGAAACACAAGACCCCAATTCAGCACGGTTGGTTTGCAGCTTGGTGAAGAAGACCAACCTCTTACCCTACACAACACTCCTGGCTGGTGGTGAGTCTCCATCTGGGGAGCTCAGTATGTCATAAGGAAGCTTATTCCATTGCTGGATGAATCTGATGGTTAAAAAACAAATAGCAATTACAGTTATCTTCCCACTGAGCTACATGGAAGGCCTAGAACAGAGATAATACCTAGAATCTGAGGGCACAGAGGCTCCTTGACTACAAGAGGTTTTGTCCTGATACCTACTGAGGTTGAAAATATTGTAAGTCAAGAATGCATTTAACACACCTATCAAACAAGATAGTTCAGCTGAGCCTACTATCTTAGTCCATTTCTGTTGCTATAACAGAATATCCAAGACTAGGTAATTTATAGAAAAAAAGGTTTTTTGGGGCTTATGGTTCTGGCATCTACTTGACCTTTCATGCTGTACAAATAGCAGAAAAGCTCAAGAGGGGAAGAACAAGTAGGCACATGCAAAGAGAGGAACAGGGCCAAACTCCCATAAGAAACACATTAACTCATTAATGGAGGCAGATCCCATGACCCCAAGGACCTCTTAAAGGCCCTACCACCTCTCAACACTGTTATGCTGGGGCCAAGATGCAGTATGAGTTTGGCAGACATATCACACCCAAATCACAGCACCTACTTTAAACCTGCTCATAACACTTACATTAGCCTATAGCTCAGCAAAGGCATCCAAAACCAAACCTATTTTACGATAAAGTGTTAAATATCTCATGTAATTTATTGAGTACAGAAAGTGAAAAACAGGATGGCTGTGGGTTACTCCTGTACCACTGTGAAGTTGAAAAGTGGGAGTCAACCATCATGGGCTGGGAACTGGCTAAAGTTTGGGAGTCAGATGGTCCTGGGTTTGAACACCGTTCCATCCTTCATTTAATTAGCTAAGTGACCTTGGGCAAATGTGTTGGCTTCCTAGTCTCTTCTGGAAGGTAGGGAGTGATCAAAGCCCCACATCTTAGGAGGGTTGAAAGTATCAAAAATATATACACTCGAGTAAATGCACATACACTAATCTAATCAAGAAGATTATACATAATAAATCAACTAACCTAATACCCCAGGTGAGGTCTCCTTAGCACAACACATGGCAGGCTCTTGTTTCAGAAATCTGAAGATAGGTTCACAGAAGAGCACCATTCTAGCTAAGAGGAGGCACTTATCACTGTCACTGTAGTTGCTGCTGTCATTATTATCAATGTTATTGTCTTGACCTGAGGTCTGTGGGCTCGATTCTCTGGAATAACAGTCTCGCCCCTTCAATGGGCCACCTGATGCTTTGCTGTTCTTCATGCTGAACATCCGTTCCCACTTCCTCCTACTGCTTCTCCCAAGTCTTCAACTTCTTGCATGAGATGCTGAAACTGATAAATTCCTAGAAACATCCAACTTACTAAGACTTAATTGTGAAGAAATGGAATATCTGAACACACCATGACTAGTCACAATACTTCCCAACGAAGAAAAGCCCAGGACCCATTTCCTGGGCTGCTTAGAGTAGTTAGATTAGTTGAGAGGCCCTAAGAGCCTGGGTGAGGTCTATTCACAGCCCCCAGGCTCCTGAATCCCCCTCCCAGCCCCTCAGCAACATAACAGCAAATTGCTCAGAGCTGACTGGGGCTGGAGGTAGAAAAGGACCCTATAAAATTTCCCTTGGTTGGGGCTGCAAATTGTCTCAAGCACTGTCATTCATTTAGTATGTCCTCCAGCAACGGGTTCTAAGTTACCATCTTTCAGGTCTGTGTCCGCAGTGGGGCCAACTTGAGGCTGTATGATCTTCCAAGCACATCTGCCAAATGCAAATGCCAGTCTTCCATCCACCTTACAGAGATGCAAAAATGCCCCTGGGTTTTTGTGAGCAGTGCAGAGTGCACACACAGACACATGCCATTCTTGACATCTGGAGTGCCATCTTTTTTTTTCTTTTTGTGGTGGTGGGGATTGAATCAAAGGTCTCATAAATGCTAGCAAGGGCCCTACCACTGAGGTAGATCCCCCGTCCTATTATCTATCTAGCTATCTATTTTTGTGGTACTGGGGAAAGAACCCAGGAGTGCTCTCTACCCTTTAGTCCTTTTCATTTTTTATTTTGAGGCAGGTTCTCACCAAGTTGCCCAAGCTGGTCTAGAAATTACACTCTTCCTACCTCAGCCTCTTGAGTATGTGGGATTGCAGGCATATGCCACTGTGTGGGGCTTGGAGCCCGTCTTTTCAAGGATCATCACTGGCTTCACGTGGCACAGTTCAGGACCCAGACATTTCTTTGTGGATTGACAGAGAATTCCTTGCCTGAGCACATTTGTGCTCCAGAGCCAGGCTCAGGCCGCGCAGGCAGCTGTGCCTGACTCATGCCTCCCCTTCCTCCTCTACAGCCATGACTCACCAGCCCTGGCAGGCCTGCACCCTCCTGGTCTCCGGCCCCAGCACTATACGGGCCAGACCCCACTCTGCAGGATGCAGGCCTGAAACCCCCATATCAGCCCTGGGCTGCATGCAGCCTCCTGTGAGTGCTGACATTGCAACTTGACTGTCAGTTCCTGGTGGGCAGACTCTTGAGAGGCATCACAGTGTCCTGTATCAAAAACATGGTGGCCAGGTGCCCACCCCCAGGGATTGACTTAATTGCTCTGGAGTCTGGCCTGAGCATCAGAGAGTTTTAAAATCTCTCCAGGGGTGGTTCTATTAGATGGCCAGGGCTGAGAGGCACTGATCTGGAACTAGGCTGCCAGCCGGGTTGGCTGCTTTGATTGTGTTTAATTAGGTCTCTGAGAGGGCCTGGCAGGGGGCTGCTCAAGGAGAACCCCATGCCTGCCTCAGGCTGACCATCTGGACAGCCAGGCTGGTCAAATGGCAAGAATAGGATTGGGGCTCAGGGCACCCTCTGCTTGGGGAAACCCAGATACACTGCCCAGAGCAGAGTCCTGTCTTAGCAGAAAGGAGAGGGCAAGCCAAGCCCCAAGGCCCAGTGCCTGGGCTGGGGAGTCAGCCTGAGCCCGGCCTTGTCATTCTCCTTACTAACAAGGCCTGCCTTTTCACTCTTCCCACCTCTGACTGAGCAGCCTGAGGCCTGATCTCTCTTGTCCAGTGTGGCCAGCACCCAAACACATTCTTCTGTGGGGACACAAAGGACTCTTCCTCCAGGGCCAAGCCACGGCCCTCTGGACAGAGAATGAGTGGCTCCTGAGGCAAGGGGAATGAGTGGGAGAGCAGAGGGAGGGCCATCTATTTCCTAAGAACCCCCACCCCCTCCCCAGCTGCTCTGGGCACGAAGAATGGAAAAACCTGACTCATCATTGCTGCTGTGACTCAGAGGCCGGTAACTCCCTCGCCAGACTGGTGGGAAGCAGAGCCCACCAGGGTCTCACAACCAGGATCACAGACCATAGAGCCCAACTCCATCTAGGGAAGCTTCTAAAGGATGCATCCTGACACCACAGCTGCAGGCCTGGAAAGGGTACCTCAATCAACTTGGCCCTCTAATGGTCATATCCTCCAAGGCTGGTTCAGCAACTCACTGGTAATGGGTGGGGATGGGTGGGGAGAAAAACTGAGAGGCGTTGTAACATGGAGAGGTGGCTCTAGAATCAGAGAGGACCTGGGACTACTTCTCAGTGCTACCCTCACTGGGGCAACTAAATATTTGGACCTCAGTTTCCATGACCATAAAATGGAGCAATAATATCCACATGGAAGGATAGTTGTGAGGATGAAGCAGGATACTGTGTGTAATCAGTACTGTGTGGAACACAAAGGAGGAGCACAGAAAATAGATATTGTCACTAGTTCTATGTTTTAGGATTATAGTCTTTAAGAATGGGGGTGTAGCTCAGTGGTAGAATGCTTGCCTAGTAAGTTCAAGGTTCTAGGTTCCATCTCTAGTACCACTTAATTTTTTTTTTGGGGGGGGGTACCAGGGATTGAACCCAGAGACTCTTAACCACTAAGCCACAACCCCAGCTGTTTTTTGTTGTTGTTTTGTTGTTGTTGTTGATGGGCCTTTATTTTATTGGTTTATTTATTTATATGTAGTGCTTCATATGTGTTAGGCAAGTGCTCTATCACAGAGCTACAACCCAAGCCCCTAGCTGGTTTTTTTTTTTTATATATATATATATATTTTTTTTTTTTAAACAAGGTCTCACTAAGTTATTTAGGGCCTTCCTAAGTTGATGAGGTTGGCTTTGAACTTGAGATCCTCCTGCCTCAGCCTCCCAAACCACTGGGATTATAGGCATGCACCATTGTATCTAGCAAAAGTTTTTTTTTTTTTAAACATATTTCATTTAAATTACAACGACCTTGTGTGGCAAGAATTAATATTTCCATTTTATAAATGAGGACTGAAGTTTTGGAACCCCAGTAATCCAGCCAGTGGTTTCAGATCCTCTCACTCCCAGCCTACAACTATCTCTGCCTTGCTTGCCAACTCTGCAGGATGGTAAGAATCCCTGGTGACCCTTCCCCTACAAAGCTGACAGGCACAGAACCAGCTCTGCCTCTGGTCCAGAAGGGAAGGCTAGCTGGACACTATTGCCCAGTCCTGCTGGTCTACCCAGACCAGCTCAGCTCTAATGCACTTGGTGTTTCCAGAAATATCCTCACCAGAGCAGATAAGCAGTATACCCAGGCTGCCAGAGCCTCGGATTCCAGAGCTGGAAGAGAACCCCGAATCTGCCATTTATTTGCATGACTTGGGCTTGTTATTTAACCTCTGAGAATCTGTTTCCTCATCTGGAAAATGGGGATACTAATAGTAACTACTTTAGGGGATTAATGAGAACTATGTAATAATCACGACTTTTTAACAATAATGGCTAACATTTAGTAAGTGTTTTCCATATGCCAAGCACTCTTTGAAGCACTTTATATGTATTAAATCACTTAATCCAAAGGTCACACAGCTAGGTGGCAGGCTGGCTCTGATCTGAATAGATCCTGCCTCTCCTGGATGCCAGAGGCCTGGCAGGTATTAAGCGCTCAGCGTATGGGTGCTGGTCTAGCAGAGGCTCAGGAGTCATTTCTAACAGGAATCAATGAATGAACCTCTTCTGACTAACTTCACTTGCATCCACAAGCGTTACTACTGAGTCTATTGTGTACAGCCTAGCTGAGTTATTTGAAGTTCCTGTGAACTGTATAGCAGAAAAATAAAAAACAATTTGTGAAAACACAAGGACTCAAATGAACAGAGCCTCCCCCACCCCCTCTGCAGGAGGATAAAAGGATCCAGACCGCTGGAGGAGAGGCAGAGGCTCCAACCCTGATGGTGCCATGCCCCTCCCCTTTCCTGGAGAAGGTTCCAGATGGGAGGTATCAGCCCATCAGGAGGGGGGTGGAAATAGCCTGAGGCTCTAGCTGTGCCCTGGCCCCTGGGGGTGGTTGTAGAAGGGCCTCAGGGGCTGCTCAGGCATCTTGAGCTATTTATTTTGGCACCAGCTGAGGAGGTGGATCTGGAAGGTAGGGAGCAAAGAGTGGTTGTGTAGCCTCCAGGAGAGGGCTCTGGCGCCTGCAGGGGGAGCACAAAGAGGCAGGGCCCCAGGCCTCCCCTTGGCACAACCCTCGCCTCCCTCTGGCTAGGAAGCTGAAAGGAGAGGTTCTCCACATCCCTCCCTTCGGGCTGGGCCTTCCTCGCCTCTCCCCACAGCAAGGCCTGAGGGAGTGGGTAGGTGAGGCCAGGTCTGAGTTTAACAACCAGCCTCCAAAATTTTTTATACTGAAAACTCTTCCCCCATACCCCAAAGAAAGGCATGAAAGGATTTCAGAGAAGCCTGTTACCTGAGACAGGTGAAGCAGAGCTGTTTTGGGGTGGGGGTTTCACATACATGCCCACCCCTGAGATGTGTGCCTCGGCTCTTACTTGGCACCGTCTACCCTGGTCCTCTCAGAAAGAACTACTCATGCTGTCAGCCAGCCCTGGCCTGGGCAGTACCCAACTCGGCTCTGTCCAAACTGGAACACCTCAGGCCAGGACAGCAGGAGCACTCCCTGGCAGGGCCTGGCCTGGAGCAGGTCTTCTGGGGCCCTTCATGTGGACGCCCTCTCTCTACCACAGTTCCCAGGGACGCTTTTAGCTTTAAGACTCAACTCAAATCCACTCGGTGGAAAGCCCATGAGTTGCTCCTGAGAGCATAAGGCAGATAAGGCAAGAACTTGGTCCTCCAAACCCTCTAGCCTCTGCCCAAACTACAGACAAACCACATGTGCAAAGATGCGCGTGTACACATACACACAGGCCTCATGTTCTATGAAAAGAAAGAAATGCTACAAGACACAAGGAGAGAGACTCTCCTAGACCCCGGGGAACTGTTAAAGTAGAAACTGCTTGGATCACTCAGTCATTTATAAAATGTTCACTGCTTATCTACCAGGGCGAGGCATGGTGGATGCCCAGATGAGCATGAATCCCTGACCAGACCAGCTCATCTCATTGTCTGGGCCAAGGCTGAATCACACAGATGATGCATGGCTACCCTTTTTGGTTTTGAAATACATTATGTTCATGCTCACTATTTGCAAAATATTTGAATATTTTGGGAAATACTTGGAATGTGCTACTCTGTGGCACATTTTAAAGAACATACAAGGATATATAAAATACATTCTACTGTCATGTATAACTAAAAAGAACAAATTAAAAATGTAAACATGCAAGGGTCTAAAAAAATAAGTATATAAATTAAAAATTAAAACAAAACAAACAACTAAAACAAGCAGGCAAACAGGCATGTGGTGGAGGGGAGCATGTAGCAAGTATGCTAGCATGGGCTCTGGCCCACCCTCCTCAGTTTAAGCAGCTGCCAAAGGGTTGGGAAGGAGCTGGACTAGATCATCTCTGAGGCCTCCAGCTCTGACCCCATGTGACAAAGACTCTGGAGAGAGGATCTTGCTGGCTGCTGAGGGCTCCAAGGGGAGCAAGCTTCGCCCTCAACCTTTCATTTTCAGATTCCCCACCTCACCCTCTGCACACACACAGTAACCTGCCCTACTTTGGCCTCTGCTGCTGCTAGAGGAAGAGGCAGCCTGTAAACTCTGGGCCTCAGTTTCCCTGAGATAATAATGGTGAGGGGTGAGGGAATGCACCTCTGCAGATGGATCCAATGAAAAGGACCAGTTCCAGGCAGAGCCTCAGGCTATCTGCAGGTTGTCGGCCCTGGATCTGTGGCTATCCCACCCCTGTGCTGATGGGCTTTGCCTGGCAGCTCCCTACTGGACCACACAAGTTCACAAGACCCTGCCACCCCACGCCCAAGGTAACCCAATTCTTCATGGTCAAATGACAGCTGAAGGTGGGCCAGAAAGAACAAAGGTGGGAGAGGGTGATGATTATTGGCTGCCAGGGTGCCAGGCCCAGACAAAAGGTTCATGGCCCAGATTGATTTCAACACATGATTCCTAAACACCCACTGGGGTGGTGATCATGCCAGGCCCTCAAGGGCCCAAGAAACTTAATTAGTTTAAGAATGTCTAAGGTTTAAAGAGTGTCTCCTCCTGGGCAGGTGGTGGTGGGTGATGCACGCCTGTAATCCCAGAAACTCTGGAGGCTGGGGCAGGTAGATTGCAAGTTCAAGGCCATCTTGGGAACTTAGCAAGACCCAGTCTCAGAACAAAAAGAGTCAGGGGTATAGGTCAGTGGTAGAGCACCCCTGGTTTTAATCCCCAAAATCGTAAAAATAATAAATACAGGAAGGAAGGAAGGAAGTGAGTAAGTAAGTAAGTTAGTTTTCTTAGGCTTTGACTGATGACCTGACTCTAGGGGGCTCCCTGCTCCCCACCTTGGCCATTCTCCTAACTCGGCCACTGTGAACTCACTTTGCTGCCCAACTCCCCCACTGGCCAGCTGGAACATCAGCCCCTCAAGGCAGAGCCCTGGTCTCTCCTTCACAGTTGCCCTGGCCCCTGACAGAGTGGGTCCTCCATACTGTTGAATAAATGGATGAGTGGAGGAACACATGAATGACTGCACCACAAGACAAGCAGAGAGTGGCATAAAGGAGGCCTGGAAGGCTGTGGGCAAGAAAAGGAGAGAAGGGCTTCTCTGGCAGGACTTCTTAGAGGAAGCATGACCTGGTGAGCTTGGCCTTGCGAAGATGTTTCAGATGGCAGGTACAGGAGCAGCCAAGGCCTGCAGCGAGGCTAGGACAGCAAGTGCAGCCAGCAGGACAGGACAGGGTACAATGAGTGGATCCACATCCCACAAGGTCCTGATCCCACTCATGAATGAGCCTCCTACTGAACAGTGGTCCTTACTCTCTGTTGATAAACCAGGACTCCAAAAATATCTGAACACGCGTCCACAGTGTTGGCACCTGCAGGATCACCCTGTCTTCTGGTCTTTGTGCCCTGGCTGACTGGCTCCAGTCCTAACCCACTGTTCCACCATAGGGATGGGGGAAGAGGTGGAGGATAAAGGGGAATTCCCAACCTTGTCATGACAAAGATCTTTCATTAATTCCCCCCCAGGTCACGAAGTAAGTTCTCTCCAACTATGTTTAGACGAAACATTAATTTCTTAACAATAGAAATGCTAAGACATATGTCAATTAAAACTTTGGACCAACATATGGAAACTAGAGACACTAGTCCCAATGCTGCGCTGACAGGATGCCAGTCCAGAAAAGATGTTTGGGTCAACCTGAATGTCTCTGTCTCTCTGTGTTTCAAGGCCAGGAGATGGAGCAGCAGCACAGGAACTAAGAGACATGGCCAGGGGAAGAAACAATAGGCAGAAAAGCCCAAAGGCCTGCAGTCTCTCACATGCAGAAAACATGTCCCCACTGTCCACATGAGTCCTCCTCTTCCAAGGAAAGGGCATTATGGGCTCAAGGGAGTGGAGGGGGAGAAAGGCCACCAAGGGTTTAGACATTAACTGGGAGCAATGTGGCAGTGAGGTGGGCAAAGAGGACTGATTTGATACCATTTTTATGAAGGGCAGAGATCAGGGCCAGGGTAACCCTTAGGAGTCAGACCCTTGGAGGATGTGTGCCTCCCAAGAAAACTGGCAGCTCCAAACCAGCCTAAGTTTGCAAAGAGAGGCCTGGCACCTACATGGAAAAAAATCTGGACAAATGCACACACCAATCTTCCCACCAAGGGAAGAGGTGATGGGCCCCTAGCATGCATGTGTGTTTGCCTCAAGCGTTTGTCTAAATGTGGTTTGGTAGAAAACCTTGAGACTTACAGGGAAAGGTGACAGAAGATCCTTGTCATGACAAGGCTGAGACAGCTCTGCTAGGACTTCGGATGCCTTCTACCCACAAGATACCTCTAAAGAAAAGACTGTTTCTAGCTATTTTGGATCAAATAAAGCTCCTATTTAAGCCACTATGTGTGCATTTTACCTCAGATAAGCTGTAAGGAAGTCAGGCATGGAGGCACAAGAATGTAGTTTTAGCTACTAGGGAGGCTGAGCTGGGAGGGCCACATGAGCCCAGGAGTTTGAGACAGCCCTGGGCAACACAGTGAGATCCCAATTCAATAAAACAAAATGAGCTAGAAGAGTAGGACTCGGCTAGGGAAAAGACAGGGTGAGACCAAGTAAGGGATACCAGAGAGGACCTCGAAAAGGCAGGTCTGATCTTCTAGTGGAGCCATCCTTAGGCCACTGTCTTGGGAAGGAAGACAGCTAAGTGGCCAGGAAAGTCACAGCTGGCCCAGCCTGCAATGTTTCCCAGAGTGGCAGGCTGCAGGGTTTGGCCAGCCTAGGGCAGCTGGGCTGTGGCCCATATCACCTGCCATTCCTGCAACCAGTTTGACGAGGGCTTAAGATCTGTGTCAAGTAAGAGCTGAGTCAGACTTGGGGAGGGGGTGGAGTTGCAAAGGGGCAGGGCAGACAGGTCAAGCCTCATTCTCTGGGGAGTGCTCCACCAGCCCCACAGCAGCCTCCTCGGTCACACTGCCCTGGGCCCCCGGGATTGGGAGAAAGACCACCTCCTGCAGTGGCAAACCCGAGGGAATGCAATGCCCCAGGAGGAAGAGCTCTGCAGAAGGTGGCAGCTGGCAGTTGTGTGCGAGCAGGAGACCACCTGTTTTGCCCCAAACTTCCACCTTGCCATAGATGCCAGACACACTCTGGCAGTGGGCTGAGGAGGAGGCGGCACACCCAGGCAACAGGCGGTATCTGTTTTCAGCACAGCTAGCAAAGGGACAGGGAGAGCACAGGGGTGCAGCTCCCAGCTGGTGAAAAAGGCATCCTCTCAGTTTCAGCTCAGCTGGAGGTCAAGAACTGCTGAGGCTGGCAGACCTGCCCAGGATGCTATTTACTTGCAAGTGAGCATCTCGTCGCCCTGGTGACCTGGGGAAGCACCAGGCAGGAGCCAGCCAGAAGGCCAGAAAGGCACAGCCCTCTCTGTGCAAGCAGTGGGCCTTGACCTTTCCAGCTGGGAAAGTGGATACAAAGCATTCCTCCCTTCCTGGTCCCTGACCATGGGCCAGGCACTACACAGGCCTGTGTGGACCATAAAGGCGCACAAGGCTACATTCTGTCTTCGGGAGAACCCAAGACACACCCAGAAACAGGAACAGAAAATCAGAAAGTGAAGGCCACAGAGTCATGAACAAAGACCAACAGGGCTGTGAAGGAGGGACTATATTAGGGGGAAAGATGTGGAAAAGGCTCTGGAGGAAGATGGCATTAAACGACAAACAAGCCAGCACATCCCTGTGGACAGATGGCCCCTGCTGCCTGGCTACTCCACAGCCAAGTGACAGCAGACCCAGCGCACCTTCTTTCAGGGGCTTCCTCTGGCTGGCTGCTTTCCCCCATCGGGTCAGTTCCCACCTCACTGTCTCACTTTTCAAACCCTCAGTATCCCACTGGGCTGTCTCTTCTGCCTGAAGCTGCCCATCAGGTTGTCCAACTATACGTCCCCCAGTGTCACAATGTCCTGCTAACTGAGTCTTCCTGCTGCCTTGGTCTCCAAGTCCACAGTCCTATCCTCTTCATATCCTGGGCCAGTTTCTCCATTTTGGAACCCATCTGGAGACCACCGTGCAAGGGCGGAATCTTAAAACCCCACCACACAAAGTTCTGTCACAGGCTTCATGTTTCTCCCTCCCTGGAGACCCGAAACTACAAGGCAGCCTGCCCAGGGCCTAGGAACTGTTATCAGTTTCCAGAGTCACTAGGCACTTTCTCCAGCAGCAAAGTCAGACCCAACGCCCAGAATCAGGCCAAGGAGTGGTCTGAAGGCTGCAGCCAAGGGCCAGACCCCATGACCTGGCAATGCCAAGCACAATCGGGAGCCCTTTCCTTGCCAACTTTCTTATGTTTTCTATTATTGAAAAGATAACATATGCCAATGGAGAGACATCATATAATAGAAACCTAAAAAGAAAAAAACAAAACCGTAAGTCTTCTATACCCTATCACCTAAAAATAACCAGCAAGAACACAATAAGGTATTTTCTTTTCTGTTCTTCTCAATTCACATTCATATTCCTGGGATCATATGGTATGTACAACTGACACTTCTACCATTGTGATGTTCTCACTCCTGCTTTCATTTTAATCTGATGCCAGCTGCTGGCCCACTGATTCTCAACCACATGCTGCTGGTCAGATTCACCTGCACCGCTCCACACAAATGCCAGGGTTTTACCCTAAATACTGACTCTGCAAATAAAAGAAATTCATCCAGAATAAATAAGACACTTCAAAAAAATTCTTCTTCCCCCACAGTACTAGGGATTGAACCCAAGGATGCTCTACTACAGAGCTACATCCCAGCCCCCCCCCCTTTTTTTTATTTTAAGACTTTAGCTAAGTTGCCCACGTTGCCCTTGAACTTGTGATTCTCCCATTTCAGCCTCCTGGGGTGCCACTGCACCTGGCTTGGAATCTTTATTTAACAAAGAATCATCTAATAAACATTTATTGAACATTTATAATGTGCTACATGCTATATAGGAAGTACTTCTTCATAACCAAAAGCTTATATCATTATTCATTCATTCATTCATTCATTCATTCATTCAAAAACATGTATTGAGTTTCTACTATGTACTAGGCCTCATGCCAGGGAGCAGGGATAGGAAGTCAAGAAGATAGGCTCTTAAGGTTAGAGTTAATAAGGAAGACAGGCATATAAAGAGATAGCTAGAATCTGATGTCCAAGAGCAGGGAGAGTGATGTGCTGCACCCACAGATTCAAGCAACCACAGATTGAAATTTTTTTTTTTTTTAATTGCATCTGAGGGGCTGGGGATATAGCTCAGTTGGTAGAGCACTTTCCTAGCATGCACAGGCCCTGGGTTCAATCCTCAGCATCACCACCCTCCATAAAAAAAAGAAAGAAAGAAAAATTGCATCTGTACTAAATATGCAGACTCTTCTTGGGGTTATTCCCTAAAATACGTAGTATAATCTCTACAAGGGACTTGAGCATTAGCAGATCTTGGTGGTGAGGGGATCCTGGAGGCAGTACCCCAGAAATAACTGAGGTACAACTACATACAGTAATCATGGGAACACAGGAGTGGAGTCTTACTCAGTGAGTGGCAAGTGGCAGGTCCTGAAGTCTGCTCTGACTCCCAACAGATGAGTTAGCCAGGCAAAGGGCACGGGGATCTCACGGTGGCAGAAACAGCACGGGCTCATTCTGAGCTCTGAGGAAGCAGGGTCTGGGGAGCAGCCACCAGGGCTGCTAGCATGGATCATACCAGGCAGGAGGAGGTCAGAAATGAAGCCCAAGAGGAAGCTGTGGTGGGGCAGGGAGGTCCATTAGGCCAGCGATATGGTTGGACATTGCCCTCAAGAGATGGGAGAACCTCTGAGGAGGTGAAGCAGAGAAAGGCATGCATTGTGACAGCTCACTCTAAACTCATGAGGACGAGTATTTTAGGGGTCTGGATTGCAAGCAGGAAGACCAGTTAGGAGGCTGCTGCCATAGCAGAGGGGTGAACATAATGGCCTAGACTTGGGTTTTGCTGAAGGCTTATAATGTGGCAAGTGGAGTTTTGATAACAAGGGAGATGAGGGGATAGAATTGAGAGGCACTTCAGTCACACATTAGATTGTTTTCAATTTTTTACACAGGAATGAAAGTCTTCATACATAAAGCTTTGCCCACACTTCGGCTTGATTCCCTATGATGAGGTCCTCCTTGTGGAACTTCTAGGTCAAAGAGTGGGGGCTATTTTAAGGTTCCCAATGCCTTTGCCAAACTGCTTTCCAGAAAGACGACCAATTCCCACTTCCACCAGCAGTGGAAGGGTCTAACTGCCTGTTAGACTATCTTAGGCTCCAAACAAGAAAGAGAGAGGTCAGCTCACATACACCTCAAAGACAAGCTCCTTTACATGTTCCAAACAAAACTACTGGGGCTGGGGTTGTGGCTCAGTGGTAGAGCCTAGCATGAGTGAGGCACTGGGTTCGATTCTCAGCACCACATATGAATAAATAAAATAAAGGTACATTGACAACTAGGAAATATTAAAAAAACAAAAACAAAACTACTGTGCCCAGGAGCAGGTCTCCAGACTGCAGCAACAGCACCCCGGGCTGAGGGGCTGTGGCTCTAGAGACGGACTAGGATCTGGAAAGGGGCACTCTCCTGCTTCGTCCCATCTTCCTTGCTGCTGCCAGGAACCTGGTTAACAACGTTGTCACTCCCCGCTCAAAAATCTTCCAGGGGTCACCACTGTCTAGGCAGAACTCCTTGACATGGAAATCATGTTCCCCAAAATATAATCTTCAGTGCACATTCCCACTGTTCATGCATTCATTTTTTCAACAATTACTTGAGAACCTACTATCTGCACAACAAAACAAAGTCCTTGTTCTCATGCAGTTCACATTCTAGAAGAATCATCATGCACACAGCGTGTTTCAGGTATCCATATGTGTTATACTAAAAATAAAGCAGAAAATGGAGCCACGAGAGGGGACACAATTTTGGAAAGCATGATTAGGGAAGGCCTCTATCAAGTAGACAGGTGCAAAAGCCAGAGTGGAGCAGGGACTGAGCCATGTGGACATCTGGTGCATGTTCCGCTCTCACTCCCTTCCACCACACTCAGACCACACCACAGCCGCCAACCCTCATGGACTCCCAAGTTTCCACACCTCTGATGTTGATTCTCCCTCCTGAAGACCCCTCCTCCACCTGTTGGCACTGAAGGCCTCTATGCCCAGCTCATATTACCTCCTCTATGAAGCCCTCCTGAGCTTCCAAGCCAGACCTGCTGTCAGCCCTCTCCTCCACAGTCCTTGGGACTGAGGGCACATCAAGTCCATGGGTGGTCCTTTAGCTCTGTATCTGCAGTGCCTAGTGTGTGCCAAGAGAGAACTTCTATTTTGGCATCGGCAGACTGTGGGTTTCCACACATGCCCTCTCCAGACTACACTGAAGAGTTGCTGAAATTCAGAAATTGCCCGACAGCCTCTGGTTCACCAAGTTTGTGTAGCACAGATTCTGGCACACAGATGTTCACCAAGTGGGGAGGGCATGTATGTAAGTTGTCAAAGACACAGCAGGCACATTACTGACAAGGACACATTCTCCTCTCAGCACAGGCAAGTGAAAATTCTCTCCATCTTTTGTAATAGGACTGTTAAATGTCTATCCAAATCCTTCCCTTTGTCTTGAGCACATTGTGGCCTGTAGAGACTGTGTTCCCAAACTTCCAAGCAGCCAGGGTAGCTATGTGACTGCACTGTTGTCACGGGAATGTAAGCTGAAGGGACTGGTGCCATGGTGGACCTGGGCTTAAGGACAGTGGGCATTCCTTCTCCACCCCCTGCCCTCTCTTCTGCTGGCTGGACCCCAGACACGGTGGTAACTCAGATTAACCACACAGGCAACAATTCCACAATGGAGCAGTACCTCTCCAAGGGAACTGGATCCTGGTGTGGCCACAAGCGGCCAAGCTGCCCCTCCCCTGTCTGTGCATGTCAAAGACATCAGATCCATTACATGAGACAGGAAAAGAAGCTTCCCTAAGCCACTGTATCCTTGGGCCCCTGAGACACAGTGGAGCTTTACACTAATGAATGCGCTCACCTTCACAGGGTGGGCGCCAAGCAGCAAGGAGACCGAAGCCACCAACATTCTCAAGAACATTTCTTTCTTTTTTTTTTTTTTTTAAAGAGAGAGAGAGAGAGATTTTTTTAATATTTATTTTTTAGTTTTCGGCGGACACAACATCTTTGTTTTTTTTTGTATGTGGTGCTGAGGATGGAACCCGGGCCACACGCATGCCAGGCAAGCGCGCTACTGCTTGAGCCACATCCCCAGCCCTCAAGAACATTTCTTATTGCCTAGTGAGAGGAACGGTGAGTCCAAGTTCCTAGTAAATCCAGTAAGGTTTAGAAGAGTCACGAGAGGAGGTGAGGGCTGGGGTGGTGGCTCAGTGGTAGAGTGCTTGCCTAGTATGTGTGAGGCACTGGGTTTGATCCTCAGTACCACATAAAGAAATAAACAAATAAAATAAAGGTATATGTCCATCTAGAGAGAAGGGGCTGGGGCTGGGGCTCAGCGGTAGAGTGCTCACCTAGCACATGCGAGGCTCTGGGTTCGATCCTCAGTACCACATATAAATAAATAAATAAAGATTAAAAAAAAACAAAACACTAGAGAGAGAGAAGGTGAGATGAAGGAGGTGTATAAGGACAGGGCTGGGAAAGGCAGCACCTGAGTCCATGAGAGGTTTAAAAAGCCCAAATCTACTGGCAAGAGAGTGCTATAGTTTGGATCTGCTATAGTTTGGATATGTGTTAAAGGCCTGTTCCCCAGCTTGTGGCATTTTGGAAGGTAGTGGAACATTTAAAGGGTGGGGCCTACCTGGATGAAGTTAGGTCATGGGGTGGTACACCCTTGAAGGGTATATTGGGACCCCAGCCCTTCCTGTCTCTCCCTTTCTTTGCTTCCTGGCTGCCATGAGGTGAACAGGCCTCCTCCTTCAGGGGCTCTTAACATGACATACTAGACTGCCGTAGGACCCATGGAGTGAAACCTCTGAAACTATGAGCCAAGATAAATCTTTCTTCCTTTTAAGTTGATTATCTCAGGTATTTTGTCATGGTAATGGAGAGCTGATTAGTACAAGGGGCTAAGGATACAAAGAAAAAGCACACACTTATTCTAGCTCCACTTCATGGGCTTCCTCACACTCATCCGCTGGCTCCTGATAAAGAAGGGAACTCTAGGGCTGGGGATGCAGCTCAAGCAGTAGCGCGCTGGCCTGGCATGCGCGGGGCACTGGGTTTGATCCTCAGCACCACATAAAAATAAAATAAACATGTTGTGTCCACCGAAAACTACAAAATAAATATTAAAAAATTCTCTCTCTCTCTTAAAAAAAAAAAAAAAAGAAGGGAACTATAAGGAAAGTGAGGCAGGAGCTCTCTGGGTAGGAGAGGAGACGTAGCCTCACTACAAGGACCCAGGGGGCTGCGTCTTCCTCTACCATAGGAGAAAATTCTGGGTCTGCTGTGCCCAGCACCACCATACTCTCAACTCTACCAAGTCATGCTTCACCAGAAGCACAAAAACTGAGGACAGCCACTGCCCTCTCAGTCCCAGGTACCTGACCATCTGCATGACAGCTCTCACCCACCTCCTATAACCATTGCTTTAGGTTTAGATCTGGTGCTGGGCTAAGTACCTGTGAGGAAAACTGTGAAGACAGGCCTTATGGAGAGGCAGCACAGACCAGGGAAGTGGAACAGGCTTCACACTCTAGCCCTACCTATTAACTGACCCTGGGATCCTAAGCAAGCTTTAGTTCTTCATCTGTAAAGTAGAGATGATGTTACTTCCCAGGGCGTAGAAGAAAACACAGTATGTGCCTAGTGTATGGAAGGTTCTCCACAAATATTAATGGCCCTCCATTGCTCACAAATGATTTCCTCATTGTCCTGCCCCAATCTATGAAATTCCTACCACTGGACCTGTCTTTCAGGGTTAAGGCACTGTCTGTAAAACATTCCTGTAGAGTAAGATGTCATCTCCTGCAAAAGACAATGAAGTGTCTGGGAGGCTGGCAAAGGCTGGCATCCAGAGCCACTGGCTGAGGTTCTGATGGTAAAGCTCCCAGGTATAAAGGGGATGCTCCAAATTAGTCATCAGCTGCAGGGAGGGCCTGAAGAAGACACTATATAGAAATACAATGTAAAGGCGGCTAAATCTCAAGATCTGGGGGTCTGCGTGAGGGCAGGAGAGAAGAAGTTAAGGCAGCCAGGAGGCAGACTAGCTCAGGGATGCCTCACCAGATAAGGAGAGAAGCACACAAGAAAGGGAACACAGAGGTGAAAGGCCTCTATGGGAGGAAGACGGAGGAGGGATTCAGCAGGGTAGCCCAGGCTTTGCAGATCTGGCCATCCTCTGAGGCACTAACTCATTACATCTGGCCCCTCCAGATCCTTCCTGTGAGCTGTGATGCACCATATGACTCCCATTGTCCATCCCTACCCTCACATTCCAGCCAGGTACATTCTGAAGAGGAAAGAGGCTACAAGCTTTGGCCTTGCCATTTGGAAAGAGCTCTCAGAATCTTGTCCATAATACATGCTGGAGGTCAGGCAGCAGACAGAATGTGTCTGGGCAGTTGAAAGACAAGATCATGCATACCCAGAACTGTTTCTGGTCTGGCCACAAATTTAGGATAACCTAGGCAAGTCACACACCCTCTCTTTGACCTCCATCATGCTGTAAGACAAGGCACCAATGCTCACCCTGACTTGAATCTCAGGAACAGTAACAGGAAAACGTCATCAAAGGATACAGACCTGCTTGTGCCGAACTAGCAGGTGGGAAATACAAAGAAGGCACCTAGGCTCATGCAAGTTCACAGGAACTGCTGTCACAGGGCATGGCCTGGGACAATGAGGCAGGCCATAACACATACTGCAAAGGCCAGACTGAAGCAAGGAAGAACTTCCTAATTGCTAGCACACTTGAAGAGGCAAGCTCACCTGAGTCTTTCAGGGCTCAATTCCAATAATTGCCAGACTTGCTCCTCTAGTCTCTGAGGTTCAGAGAGGCCACCACTAATAAAAACTTGCTTGATATTGTGGCAGGGTCTCTGGAACCATGCCGTACCCCTCTGCATCACAAAGCCAACCACATGGGCAAGGAAAATGAAAAAATTCAAAAGCCAGCAGGTGTGGTGGCACATACCTATGATCCCAGCTACTCAGGAGGCTGAGACAGAAGGATTACAAGTTCAAAGCCAGCCTGGGCAACATAATGAGACCCTATCTCAAACAAAACAAATAAGTCAAAAGACAATGAATCCAATGATGCCAACATCTGTAGTCCCAAGAAACCCAAGACCAGCTGGTTGGCAACAGTAACATAGAATAGTTGTGCATTGATCCTAAGGCCCAACTTACAGCCAGCCTCAGGGCTAGCTAGAGACCTGGCCAGGTGATTACATAACCCATTTCAAAAGAGATGACACCTAACTCCTGTTGGTGGAAACCTGGATCAAAGCCTATACTTGGGTCTACAGAGAAAACAGGGAACTAGAACACAGACATCCAGCATGGGCTGCCCTGAGAAGTCTAGAGACTGTTGCTTTTGCCTGGCAGAGGGTGGCCCTGCCAGCTCAATTCAGAAGAAGCCTTTATTGCCTCTACCACCAGATGTGGTAGCACGCATCAGTAATCTCAGCTACTCAGGAGGCTGAAGTAGAGGGCTGCAAGTTCAAGACTAGCCTGGGCAACTGAGATTCTGTCTAAAAATAAAAAGGGAAGAGGTTGCAGTTCAGTAGTATAGTGGTTGCCCACCATGTGCAAGACCCTGGGTTCAAGTTCCGAGAATGGGAGGGAAGGGAAGGGAAAAGAAAAAAGCGAGGCTCTACCAGGCCTAACTTTTGCAGAACTAGATCCTGCTGGAGCTGGAGAGATCCTAGGAGGCCCTACAAGTACCTGCTGCAGCTGATGCAAGGATCCCCGGTGAGCTGACCCTGACCTCCCCTGGAGGCTGGATTCTCAGAGGCAGTTCATTCCAATTTCAGACTGCTCTCTTTTCTCTCTTATGAGAAACAAAAAAAACTAGCTTCCTGGAACTTCTACTTATGAGCACCTGCTCTATCTATGAAATCGCATCACAAACTTCCAGGCAGCAAACACTGTGTAAGGGTTCAGATCACTCACCAACTGCAGGCTACTGAGTTGGAGGGACCCATTCAAATCCCAGGTACCTGATCCTGAGCGGATCATTTCATCAAGCCTCTTATTAAGTAGAGAAGACAGTGTCTTCCTTGTGGACTCCTGTGAGGATTAGTGAGATTGCGTGTGTAACTCTGGCTCACTATGTCGGGTAAGACAGCCTTCCTGATCTCCCTATATGTTTGTTTTTTTGTTTTTGTTTTTGCTAAGCAGTTCCAGTTCCTTATGACATGATTTCAAGTTCCCCAACATTCACTAGACTAGGCAGCTGGAGCACAATGGCAGATCTTGAGAAGAACAAAAAACCCGAGTTAACATACACTCGATTCTCCTGGTAAGGTGCTAGAGGGGCCTATTTCATCTCCATTTTGACCTGAGTATAATGAGTCAGATGTCAGGCTAAGTCCCTCAGACTCACTGTTGAACACGACAGGATCCCTTCCTCCATCAGCTTAGGGTTTAGGTTACACCATAAATCAATGGTCACGTGTATCCAAACACCTAGAATTGAACTCAAATGCCACTTCCTATGGGCGGGTGCAGTGGCACACAACCATAGTCCCAGCAATTCAGGAGGCTGAGGCAGGCAGATTACAGGCCAGCCTGGACAATTTAGTAAGAAAATCTGTTTCAAAAGAAAAAATAAAAAGGGTTGGGGATCTGATTCGGTGATAGAACACCCCTGGGCTCAATCCGAAGTACAGAGAAAAAACAAAGCAAAACAAAAAAAGAAGGCACTTCCTCACTCAGGCCCTGCTCCCCACCCTGTGGAGGGAGGCCATTCAACCTGCAGTTTGCCCTTAACAATCCTCATTTACATTTA
The DNA here is from genome assembly GCF_001458135.2 of Marmota marmota marmota. Taxonomy (NCBI): domain Eukaryota; kingdom Metazoa; phylum Chordata; class Mammalia; order Rodentia; family Sciuridae; genus Marmota; species Marmota marmota. The sequence goes on along the minus strand of NW_025999999.1, from coordinate 3,431,979 downwards.
AGTCCATTATCCCTGCCTGTGGGTGAAAGGTTGTGTCTCAGGTGAGGAAAAAAAAAAAAAAACCAGTAAAATAGTCCATAATATCCCAGATTAAATGACAAGATTAGCACAGAGCTCAGCCCAAAGTATGCTCCTGAGCAGAGTTGGCAGGCCCTGGGCCTCAGACTCCAGCCCAGCTTCCACCGCAGAACTCTTGGCACCTCCCCTCCTCTCCTCATGGTCCTTACATCTGCTGTGGTTAGAAGGTCAGAGCAGACAGTCACCAGCTATAGCCCCATGGGAGCCAAACTCCAGATACTCGTTCTGTCTAGTGCTCTGGAGACAGCCTCCTTCTCCTTTCTAGCTGAAAATACCTCCTCACCAGGAGGGCAAAACTGAGGTAGCCACTTGCTTCTTCCAGTGGCTTCTTTCCCTATTTGGAAGGCATCAAGTTCTGCTGTCCAAGGGCCTTCCCTCATGCAGTTCCATGCCCAGCACCCCCTTGGGTTGTGCCAGTACACAAGAGGCAGGACCAGGGCCAGCCCACGTTCTCTCCTCACAGGCCTGCCTCTGCCCTGAAGAGACATCTTTTTGTAATGGAAGGCATTGGCTGCATCTGGTGGCCTTCACCTGGGGTGAGACATGAGATAAACATGCTACCTCAGTTTCAGCCTTTGGGAGTCAGTTTAATTGTCTCTTTTTCAAGGAAGTCTTCCTGACCCTTCACTCAAAATAATTCACTTTTCCAACCTCATAATTCTCTTCCCAAACACTATTCCTTGTTTTGTGGCATGCCTTTTATTTTGGCTGGTTGAATATAATCTGTTCCCCCATTATTTTGTAGATTCCAGAGGAAAGAGCCCTATCTACTTTCTTCGACTGCACATCAAGGTCTGATCTGTGGCTATTCAGTGCACCTCTGAGCTTTCTGGAGGTACGACCATCCCTGACTCAGGATGGTTCCACTTAGCTATTTTTTAGCTTAATGATGTGCAAAGGCATACCTATTCAGCCATGCTGTTGTTCACTTTCAATAAAATATTTAATAAATTACATGGGTTAGTCAATACTTGGTTATCAAATACACTTTGTGTTAAGATGATTGTGCCCAACTGTAGGTTGAGTGCACTGAGCATGCTTAAGGTAGGCTAAGCTAAGCTATGATATTTGGTAATTAGGTATATTAAATGCATTTTGATTTGTTATTTTCAGTTTATGGTGGGTTTATCAGGACATGATCCTATCATGAACTGAAAAGCATCTGTATATGCTTCAGATTAGCCAAACTCTCAAGGACTAATGGCTTGCTCTGGGCATACAGCAGGAAGAGAGTGGCAAGGCCACTGGGTCAGTCACCCAAAGCCCAAGAGGGTGTGATCCAATTGAGACAAGGCAGGCAGGATGGGTAAGAATAGCTTTCACTGTTGCTGACTGAGCACCAGCGGGGCACCGGGCAGCGTGCACATTCCGCTTAATCTCCACAGCTGCGCTACGAGGTGGGTACCAGGAGAAGGAACCGAGGCATCAAGAGGTTAAAGGATACAAACACAAAGTAGTAGACCTTGGATCTAAACTCTACCTTAGTCTTATATTCAAACTTTTGCTCTTAGCCACTAAAGAACAAAGATTCCCTTTATAGAGGACTCTGGTCCCAGTTAGCAAACCAGAGTTTACTCCATCTGCCCAAGCCTCTGGACCTTTTAACATGATCCACATGGTGAGCACCATCCCCAGAGACCTCCAGTAAACCCCTACAGGGCCATAAGAGATAGAACCACATGACACATACAGTCTCTTGCTGGGAGATGCTGTGTCAAAGCTCTCACACATGCCCCTACCTAAAACTGTGCCATGCCCCGCTAGAGAATTATTGTATATCAGCAAGATTTTGTCAAACTCTACTTTTCAATAGTTTCCATTTTAAAAACACTGTATTCTTCCAAACCTAAAATATTGAATGCTTTTCAAACATCACATATGCCCCAGTCTCCAGAGATTGAATTCATTCCTACCCCCCATGACCGTCACTACTCATAGATAATAACAGACAAAAAGAATTTACCACCAACATTAGAAATGTCCCAGTGAGTATAGAATGTGTGGCACAGGCCACCTTGGGAGCATTTCAAGTACACTCAGAATAAGATGGCACTCTGATCTAAGTGGGTATATCACAGAGGAAAGCTAAGGGGTTCGTCTGCTATTCCTCCTTCAGAAGTCCCTGTGTAAGGATAATGCAAATGAAGTTTTTATTTTCCTGCAATTCTGGGGATGGAACCAGGGCATCACACATGCTAGACAGGCACTGACCTACTGAATTACACTCCCAGCCCTTTTTTAATCTTATTTTGAAAAAGATCTTGTTAAGTTGCCCAGGCTTGCTTCAAACTTATGATGCATCTACCTCAGCCTCCTAGCTGGGAATACAGGTGTGCACCACCACACCCAGCTTCAAAGTTTTTAAGGACTCAGGAAGACATTTTCCCTAATTATAATGGGACGCAGGTGGGGGAATCCACAATAAGAGAAATATTCTAACTCCTACTATCCAAAAGTTCTCTCTATTGCTTGGGGTATAAAAAAGAGCCAACAAAGCACATCTCTGAGAATGACATGGCAAAGTTTCCTATCTGAGTTAATGACTATTTGCAATAGGAACCTGGGAGAACTTGAGGTCTAAGAGGACTTTGGAGATCCCTATTCCTCTGACCACTCTCCTCCCTCAGTAGGAGGCTAGTAAATGGCCATGCTAGAACGGCCATGGGAGTCAGGTTATAGGCTCTAGTCTAGTTCCACTTATTGATGATGTAGGCCAAATTACATAACTTCTCTTAGCCCCAGTTTCCCTCTACTGTGAGAGGATATGTATATAGTGTACTTCGTTGGGTTAGTATGATAAAATGAGACAATACACGTATGATGTTTAGCACAGTGTCTGGAAATAATGTGACCATGCAAAATATTTTTTAAGTGTTAGTTTTATTATGTCTACTATTATGACTCTTCCCCTGTAGGAATTTAGGCAGCTGGTAGGGCAGTCCAGAGGCACCTGGCAACCTTCTCCTCCTCATTTCGTATTTATTGTCACAAGTGATGAACTCTGTGGCCAAGGACAAGAACAGCTGGGCAGGCCAGGGAGATGCACAGCTGCTGTGTTTTAGGGAAAGCAATACTCTCAGGGGCCGAGCTAGGGAGCCAGCTGGCAGAATACAAAGTCCGGCCTGGGGTGGGAGAGAGAAGGCAACTCCTACAGAGGCTCTCTGGGAAAAATGGACTGAAATAGCCAAAGGGGATGCAGGTGGAGAAAGACATATACACTAAAGTCAGCCTGGGTCACAGGAAGGCCTTCCTGGAGAAAGCAAGCTACAGGTGAGCCAGAAGGAAGCACAGGCCAGTGGGCACATACAGGAAGAGCAGGATGCAGGCAGCAGAGGAAAACTGTGCCCCATCTTCAGGGAGAGCAGCTGGGGAGAAAGGACAAGGCCTCCCGACATGGAAAGGTCAGGATGCAGGGGAAGGAAGGCTACAACTTCTCCTCTGCTTGACCTTGGGTGCTCCATTCAAGCCTCTTCCATCTCCCCAGACTCAGTAGGCCCCCAAATTTAGTCAATATTCCAGTCACCGCATTACCTCTTTCCCCATCTGGGTCCTTTCCCTTAGGTTGGTGGCAAAACTGGATACAGGTTTCATCATTTTCCCTTTTTCTGGTATCTTGGAAATAAAACAAGAGCACTCTGGTTTTCTCTGTGGGGAACAGGCCATGGAGGCCAACTGGGGTGAGGGGGATAATCGTCCCAGAGTGGCCCTTACCATCAAGGGGCCACACTGGAACATCAGAGGTTAAGCTTCCCCATACTCAGGCCCTTTCCCAGCTCTTTTTTTCTTAGATGACAAGCATAGCCTCTCCTTCGTGCCTTAGTCCTGCCCCTGGTCACTATATACACACAGCAGCTATCAGGAGAATCTTAGAAGTCACCTGGAGTTAAGAAATCCTAGATGTAATTGATCACTCAGATGCCCCCAGACTCAAGTTCTAGACAGGTGCAAGTCTCCACATTACCCCAGGTAATACCCAGTGGTGATCCATCTGCCCAGGAGTATGGGGAAGCTCTAATAGAGATGGCATCATGTCACAGCCCAGGTTCAGAAGGTCACCACGCAGGGTCATCACACATAAGGCCATGGTAACAAGACTTCCTGTATCTGTGTGACTTCCTATGCACAAAGTATTGTCACATATATAATCTTTGACATTCCCCACAACTCTGAAGGGACTGGGCAGATATTGTTCCCATTTTGAAGAGGAAGCTGGGGTGAGACTTGGCTGGGGTCATAGTTCCTAAGATGCAGAGCTGGTGGGTCTGAGACCCATTCTCAAGCACTCTCACCCTTTACCCCAGGGCCTCCCTTTCAGCTCTGAAGACGCTTCTTCCCAACCTAAAACGGCAACCACAAGATTTCCAACACCCTACTGCTCCTTAGAAGGAGTAATTTCTCCCCCTCCCAAAGTCCCAGTTGTCTCAGCCCATGCCCCTACCCACTGCCTCTCATTTCTCTGGTCTGTACTCTGCTTCAGCCAACCTGTAATCCAATCCTGTGAACTTCCTCAAGGGGGCTTCCATCTACCTTGCACTTCCACTCCCAACCCTTGCCCCTCTGCCTGGAGCACCAGGCCTCCTAGTTGGCCTCCATTTTTCATTCTGCCCTCCCCCTTCCCTGGTCATCCTTTGTGTCCTATGAATCCAGAAGTGCTCTTCCAGGTCCCTTACATGCCCCTGTCCACAGGTTCCCAGTGGCTCTCCCTCACCCCTGTTCCTCAGCCTGGCAGTCAAGCTGCCCCTTCAGGGGCTGGGGATGTGGCTCAAGCGGTAGCGTGCTCGCCTGGCATGCATGCAGACCGGGTTCGATCCTCAGCACCACATACAAATGAAGATGTAAAAAATAAATATTAAAAATTCTCTCCC
>NW_025999999.1:3422421-3426035 GCF_001458135.2 Marmota marmota marmota | reverse complement strand
AAAAAAAAAAGCTGCCCTTCAGGCTGTACCTTTCCCTGCTCCCTCCCCAAAGTACTTACTGTCAGGCCCTCCCTGCACCTTTGTTCAGGCTAGAGGGGGCTCTCCTCTGTCCCATCTCCTTCAATGCTCCATTCTCCAGTGTCTGCAGCAACCAGACCAGAGACAAGGAGGAGGCGTGTTTCTTAATACCTGCCCCACACTAGGCCCTGAAGGGGCAACCTCACTTTCAATGCAATCCAGTCCCTGCTAGCTGCCTGTACCAAGGTGGTCCCGCGGGGGGAGAAGCCAATCCACAGGCTGCCAGGACCCTGGCACTGGTATGCTCATCTGTGAAATAAGCCAGTGAGTAAAAGAAGTCTGGGGCTGGGGAGAGGGAAGCCAAAAGCAGGTGCTCGCACAAAAGCAGAGAGGCCACATGGCTCCAGAGAGAGTCACCTCCACTCCTGTCCCAGACTGCCTTCTAGTCCCAGCTCCCAAGGGGTTGGCTGCCTCACCTGCTACCCATAGTCCTTCCCTGAGCCAGGCTCTTGCTTCTTGTGTAGAACACTCGACATTAGGCTCAGGGAGCACCGTCCCCTTCTTCCAACAACCCAAACTGAAGGAAACCTGTCTTAGACAGCAACTAAGCTCTGCCTAGAGTACTTCTTTCAAAATCTTCTTGTGTGGCTATCACATGTTCCACACACACCCGTTTCTCTCCCAGGGACCAGAGCTCCTCATTGAGGCTGGCAGGAGCACAAAGCTCTAGGACTGTCCGACCAGGTCAAAGTTCTCCTTTTCATGAGCTACCCCCAATCTGCACAGTGCTTGGAGAGGCTCCTTATCAGACCTGTTTTGTCTTGTGCGACCCTATCCCCTGGGTGGGAGTTGAGCACACTAAGGATGAAGACCTGACCCCAGCAGACCCTCTCCCGTGGGAATATAGACTTTGGACTGTGAGGCCTTAGTCTGTCCAAGTGTGGTTGGAACTGTGCAGGAACACCTGGGACACGCTGGCCAAGGACAAACAGGGAAGCCAAACTGTAGAAAAAAAGAGGGAAGCCATAGAAGAAAGCTGAATGATGGAAGCAGGGGGGTCTAGCAAGGTTTTCCAAGGCAGCAATCCAACTTGTGGGGTCCTTTTTGCTTAAGCAAGATTCAGTTGGTTTCTATTACTTGCGATCAGGGGGTCCTAACACAGCTGAGATCTCCCTCTCACGTTTCTCCAGGAATACAAAGCAGGCGCTCCACCAGCACTTGCTGAATGAAGGAACACTGGCCCCAGAACCTGGCTTTCCTATTTCTGCCAAAGGCATCATTGTGCTCTACAAATACTCTCTACATAAAGTGTGTAACTCAGCCCCAGGCAACTCAAATTAAATGTGCTTTCCTTGCCTAAAATGCATTATATCCTCATTTTCATCTCTTCTTTGGGGCACACCAGCACTAAAAGGAGCAGGCCAGAAATAACAGCCCTTCAAGTACAGGCCAGCAAGCCGAGCTGAATCTGCAAGCTCTGTGCCATCCCCTGGCTGTTCTACTACAAACAATTCTGCCCTGAGATTTATGCCCACTGCCACAAGTCTAGTTTACTCAGGATGACCATCACAGTCTCTAAGTCACAAAGCTAGGAATCTGGCAGATTATGCCAGAGACCATACAAGAAGGCCAGCCTCAGAATCCTAAGGCTAGAAGAAACCTCAAGAAAGTTGTCTTGCCTATTGGTTTTCAAAGGACCCCAAGACCTAAGAGGAACCCCCTGGGGACGCATTTCCCCAGGCTTTAACCAGTGACATGTCCATTGATTGTACCTATCACACTGCCTTGTGTTCTGCAAGTGTTCCAGTAGTTGAAAAAACTGTACAGAATCCTGTTCCAAATCAACTCCTTCATCATTCAAATGTGAAGCCAGAGACCCAAAGTATTACACAGAGAGGACATAAAGGACTTCCCCCGGGGTTGCTCACTGCCCCTACCACACCCCCATTGGAGCGGTGCTCATTCTGAGGTGACCCCGCTGGCATCAGCGGAAGGGCGATGCTAAACCGCTTGAACAATGTAGAGCTGTCCTGATGCTAGTCCTTCGCTATATATAGTTTCTCCCCTGAAATGACCTCATGCAGCAGAAAGGTTTGTGGTGTGGCAAAACTGGCTCTGTGTCCCCAACTCCAGAGAAAGAGAACTGCTAAAGTAAGTGGGGGGTAAATGGGAAAGATGAGTCTGCAGGAGGGGGAGAACTTCAGGTGATGGGTAGTCAGCAAGCTTTTGAGACATTTCTGGAGAAATTCTTGCTTTTGACCCCTGTGCAACATAAGGAAGGGTCAACCTGGCATTCTCCATGTGGTGGATAATGAAACAAATTCCAAGTTTGGGGAGTGAAACCACTGCAGCATAACAGGCTCTAATGCTGCCCACTCATTAGATGGATGTCAGATGCCTCTTCCTAAACCATTTCGTTCATCTGCACCCCTTGCACAAGAACCAACAGGGGCTCCCATTTACCCAAATGTCCCCATTTACTATGCAAGAACTTCCATAATCTTGATTATCAATTGATTTGATCCTATTACCTAAAAGAAAAGCTGGAAGAATAAACATCAAATGAGACTAGAAACTCTGGGTGGTGTACAAGGACTTTCTTCTTTGGGCCTTCTTGTATTGTTCACATTTTTCACGTAAACACACATGCATTAGTTTTACAATAAAGAAAATCATACTGCTTGCTTCTCTCCAACCTGCACCCCTTACTCAAAATCGCCAATCCTCCTACAAACTGTGCCCACTTACCCCTAAGACCTACTCTATCGCAACCCTACCCCAGCCTCAAGGAACAACTTGGAGACCACCATCCACAGAGGTCTTACTTTTTTGGGGGGTGGGGGTATTGGGAATTTAATACAGGGGTGGTCTACCCCTGAGCTATATCCCCAGGCATTTTTAATAAATTTTTATTTTGAGACAGGGTCCCACTAAATTGCCCAGGCTGGCCTAGAACTTGTGATCCTCCTGTCTCAGCCTTCCAAGTATCTGGGATTATAAGCATGCTCCATACCTGGTCAGAGGCCCACCTCTAAATATTGAGTCCACAGGAACTTCTCCCATCTTAACTCTATCTGAAGTATCTACACAATGCCTTTGTCTCAACCTGTCTACGTTGCATGATATAGCACTTGTCTACATATTGTCTTGTTTTTTTGTTTTTTTGGGGTTTTTTTTGTGATGCTAGGGATTGAACCCTGGACAATGTGCATGCAAGGCAAGCACTCTATCAACTGAGCTATATCCCCAGCCCCATATTGTCTTGTTTAAAATGGTATCACATCTTTGGTTATGCTTCCTCTCCCAGGTATACCATAAGTCATCATGCATGGTGCAACAAACATGTATAATGTGTTCACAAACAATTTCAGGAATGAGGCAGGATGAAATATTAAGGCACACAGACTAGTCACCAATACTACCTCTGAATGCATCTGCACTGATCAGTGGCTTGACCTCTCTGAGCCAGTCCCCAAGTTCTTCCTACTGAATTACCCAGTAATACCAATTCCCTTCCCGCAAAAGGTAAGAATGAATTTTGAATATGCCTGCCAACTTCGGTTGTTGGGTTTTTTTTTTTTTTTTTTTTTTTTTTT
>NW_025999999.1:3409006-3422397 GCF_001458135.2 Marmota marmota marmota | reverse complement strand
TTTGGTTTTTTTTTTTTTTTTTTTTTTTTTTTTGGTACTGGTGATTGAACCCAGGGGCACTTAACCTACTGTAACCACATCCCCAGCATTGTTTTTTAAATTTATTTTGAGACAGTGTCTCGCTAAGTTGCTTAGGGACTTACTTATTTACTGAGGCTGGTTTTGAACTTGCCATTCTCCTGCCTCAGCCTCCTGAGTCACAGGGATTACAGATATATGCCATAGAACCCATCCCAACTTCAGTTTTGAAAATGAATAATTTCACCTCTAAAACTGAGGCCCAGATCTACTCCACAACAAGGGTTCCCATCCATTCATACCCAAACTAGCATGGGATACGGGCAGACACAGGCAAAACAAGGCCCTGAGGCTGAAGCCTCTCCTTGGACACTGCCTCTGGGCCATGGCTCCAGCAGATAAATGCCCAGGAAATGGTATTATCAACAACAGAAGCTGAGTGTCCCTGCCCAGGGCTTCAGGAAAAGAATCTGATGGTCAGTAATGGGCCAGCAATCTAGGCCTTGCATCTTCCATGGGACAAATGGCAAGCAGGACAGAGAGGCTCAGTTTCAAACAGGAGGGGCTAGCTGCAGATTACAAGGATTCCCCAGTAAATATAGCCTTCCTTCTGCCTACTGACCCCAAAGACTACCCCATTCTGTCCCTAGAGAGAGAGCCCAAAAATATAGAGAGCCTATAAATGTAGGGATTTCTAAAAAAAAAAAAAAAAAAAAAAAAGAGTCATCTGGACCTTGTGAAAAACCATAACAGTGATAAGTTTCTAGCCAAATTAGGCCTCCTATTTCCTCACAGCCAGGCCTGGACTAGGCCACAACAATCTCACATGGAGCTAGACCTGGGTGAGTTCTGAGGTGTGCAAAACTGGCACAGAGTACAGAGGAGAGAAGGCGGGGAGCAAACAGAGGAGTCAGCCTGGGGCATAAACACTCTGTAAAAGTGCTGTGGGCTCCCCTGGGAATCACGCCCTAGGCTCTCCTGGCCCCTTGGCACTGTGTGTTATGATCTGCCTGGAGGAGCTGGGAGTGGAAATGGGTTTGGCAAAACAAATCACAGACATTCCAGTATTATTCAGTCTATCACACAGCGAGCTGCTGAAGGAGAGAAACGGCCCTGCCCTGTGCTCCCACTTTAGGCAAAGGACACAAATGTCAGAATCCTGTCAGAACAGCAACACTTCCACTTTCAGGAGTCTGAACTTCTCTAAACCTCAGCTTCCTCATCTGTAAAATGGTGGTAACTAGGCTTTTATTAGCGTGTAGGTAATTATGTCCACCTTGCAAAGCCCAGTGAAAACTGAAGATACCTAGCTGAGTGCTTCCTCCACACATGGCGGGTGACTAATAAACGGTACTGCCCTTGGTGATGACCATTCCTGGAGTTGCTGGCAGAGCTTGGGAAAAGAAACACTTGTGCCACATCACAGTCTATTTTAGGGGAATAGAGCACTTTTGCTAAATTACACACACAAAAAAATCAATGTTACATGTAACATCCCATATATTATACATAATATCCCATATTTGCTTCCTCTCCCAGGTAGACCATAAGTCATCATGCATGGTGCAGCATACATGTATAATGTGTGCACATACAAATGCAGGAATGAGGCAGGATGAAATATTAAGGCACACAGACTAGTCACCAATACCACCTCTGAATATATCTGCACTGATAAGTGGCTTGACCTCTCTGAGCCAGTTCCATATAGGAGACATGTGGTCTGTTTTTCAGACACTGGGTGGGATTTGGGGAGGTAGGAAGAAGGACAGACCCATGAAGGTTGTCACAAGTGCACTTTCTGGCATGTTCAGAATGTTTAGTGCAAGAACTGGCAAAAGTAGAGTACCTCGAGTCACGGGTGGCAATGATGTCAGTAAACCAGCTATACCTGTTTAGGGACCAGTGAGCCCTTTGTTAAGATTGAGTGAGGTTGGAATGGCATGGAAGGCTGAGAATCAAAAACAGTGGTCTAGAAACCAAAATTCATTTCTCACTGTGTGACCCACCTCCATACAGTAGGAAATGTCACCCAGCCTCTCTCCTAAACTGAGAAAAAACCCCGCTCAGCAACTATCAGGATGAGATGAGTGTGTAGAAGTGCCTAACAGTGCCCACCACCACAGCTGGTGCTCAATTGACGGTAACGCAAAATAAATGAAAACCAACAGGACTTGAACCTCGGTGCGGAGGCTGCTCATCAAGTGTGGAAAAGTGGCCGTCACATGGATGTGTATCACTAGCTCCTCCAAGTTCAGAGGGTTATCATGATGATTTGAGTTACCTATGTAATTGACCATGTGTTTCACAGAAGTGCATAAAGTTCTAGGAAGAAAGTCCTAGCATACTCGGAGATTTTCTGCCAAGCTGAAGACAGGCCTCAGCAAACTGAGGGCACTTGCCAGCCTTGATCCACTGGATGAGAAATATTTGAAAATGTGCAGAGATAACCTAGAAAAGTGGCTATTGGTTGTTGCTGAAGTCAGCATCAAGAGTTGCAGGGTGTGTTATGAGTGATTTGTTACAAATAAGTTCTCTAGTTTTTGTGAATGATTCACATTTTTTAAAATGAAGCTAGATTCAAGGTTATCTCTATAATAATATCATGTCTTACAACTTGCTTCCCAATTTCCCAGTTGCATTCCTAAATGAACAAAATGATAAGAATGGTAGATAATCCAGTGCACAGGGAGGAAGTTTTAGGGTTTTTTTTTTTTGTACTGGGGATTGAACCCCTACATCCCCATCCCGTTTGGTTTTTATTCTGAAACACAGTCTCACTAAGTAGCTCTGGCCTCGGGGATTACAGGCATATGCTGCAATTTAGGCCTTGCCTATGAACTCGGTCGGCTATGAATATCAGCTGGTGGCCGGACGGGTGAAGACAGCTGGCCTAAACGCAGTGCCAACAGCAAAAAACAATAACTAACATTTATTATGCATATTTTAGAAATATTTTTAGTTGTAGATGGACACAATGCCTTTATTTACTTTTATGTGGTGCTGAGGATCGAACCCGGTGCCTCACACACACTAGGCAAGTGCCTTACCACTGAAGCTACAACCTCAGATCCTTTATTACGCATTTAACTTGTCTCAATCACTGTTCTCTACATAGGTAACTCAAATCATCATGACAACCCTTTGGCGTTATCTCCATTTTACAGATGAGGAAACTAAGGCCCAAAATATTTACAAACAACTTGCCCAAGATTATATAGTTAATGAGCTGAAAGGACTGGGATAAGAGAATATAAATGAATAAAATACTTACCATAATTGTTATAATTACCTATGGCCAAAAAAAATATTTTTTTAAGGGAAGTATTTTATAGGCCAGACACAATGGCACAAACTGTAATCCCAACAACTCAGAAGGCTGAGGCAGTCCAAAGCCAGCCTCAGCAATTTAGGAAGTCCCAGTCTCAAAATAAAAATAAAAAGGACTGGGGATGTAGCTCAGTGGAAAAGCGCCCCTGGGTTCAATTCTCAGCACCAAAAAAAAAAAAAAAGAATTCACAGAAAATAAAAAAGAAACCAAGACTATCTTATAAATGTCCTCTTTGAGGGCTGGGATTGTGACTCAGTGGTAGAGCACTGGCCTAGCATGTGCAAGGCCCTGGGTTCGATCCTCAGCACCACATAAAAATAAATTAAAGATATTGTATCTAACTACAACTAAAAAATAAATATTAAATAAAAATGTCCTCTTTGAAAGGCCTCAGATTTTGCAAATCAAAGGAAGCTAACACATGGCCTGCATTTGTTACCATTTGTGACCAGAATCAGATTTCCTAGGTTGGAGTACCAGAGACAGAACTCTGCTCCTCCCAACATTAAGGCTGAACAAAAATCTATAGAATATAAGCCATCAGAAGAACCAGGATCTCTGCCTTGGTTATCTTCATTAACAACCCTCCACCACCATTTGCTAAGCATCTACTATGTGTAGGCACCAAGATCCCTTCACCCTTATCATCACATTATCCTTGGTTACTGTCAATGGTGGACTCTTGTCCTACTTTACAGATGCAGAAACTGAGGCTCTGCCCTGAGGCTTTCTTACTGTGGTGAAGCCACTGCCTCCCTATGGCTTTTGCCATTTATTAATAAATAATCTTGATAGTTTAACATCCTTATCAAGTCCCACTATGTTCATTTGTAAAAGAGGAAAAGTGATTCCTGCCCTGCCTACCAAGATGGCTGTGGGGATCGAATGATAAATAATACTTGAGAAAGCACTTTGAAAACTACGAAATGCTGAGCAAAGCAATGGATCGTTCCTCTTACTAATTACAAAGAGTGACACCTGATTCTACAAGCATTTTGCTAACTGTGACTTTCCCCTGCCTCTTTTCCCTGGGGAATTGGGGATTAATTCAAAGTCTGCAGAGCGTGGGCACTCCTTTCTTCTAGTCCCTGGCATCTGGGAGTTGGAAAGTGGAGGTTTGCTCCAGGAGAAGGAGGAGGAAAAAACAGTATTTGCATTCTACTGGTGTTTCTCTTTAGGAACACAGTCTTGGCTGCAATTTTATTGCCTCCAGCACACTCAGCCCTCAAATAGTCAAGGCATATTTACAAAGCACCTACTATGTGCCAAGCACTTTGAATCAAGATGATGAACTCCTAGGGCTTCTACCTATAGAGGTCATGATCTGGGGGGCAGGACATTAGAATAGGAGAGGACAGCAACAAGAGGGAGAGGTGGCTACAGTCCTTGGAGTTTTGCAGACTTCACAGCTGACCTCTGGGGGCACTTTTCATGGGTGGGCAGGGCTCGCAGCATAAGGCAATGAGCTGTGGCACAGGAATTCCAGTCAAAGTCCTCAGGCTGGGTTCAGGCCATCTCTTCTCAGCACAGTGACCACCAACAACCACTTGACTTTCCCAAATGTAAAACAGGGAGAATTGTTCCCATGGGTAAACTGGGCAGACTCAAAGACATGATGCTTGAGAACAGGCCTAGCAAGGTGCCTGAAGGTGCTCAACAATAAACTCTCATTGAAAAAACATTAACAATAAGAGAGTTAGTTCTCATCTCCCCATTCTGAGGACAAACTTTAGTGGCCAAAAGCTTGGGCACTGCTGTCTACAAGCTATGTGGCCATAGGCAACAGCAGTTGCTTTTTTGAGGCTTGGTTTCTTTGCCTGTAAAAAGGTGATAATAGCATCCCTGCAGGTGGTTGTGAGGATTAACCTGGATCCTGTACCTGATGCTCCGGGCATGTGGTACATACTGCAAAGGTGAGCTGCTGCTAACTGCATCTCTTGAAGCCCTCAAAACAACAAGCCCGCAGGTGATCCAGGCTGCTTACTGGTTCATGGTCTGCCTGGGCTTGGGCTCACTCACCCTCAGGTCCTGGAACCAGGCTCCCAAAGGAAACAGGAACCAGCAAGGAATCATTCTGCCTAGGTCCCTGATAACAACACTCTAACATTGTAACGAAGGGGCTCCAGGGAGAGAAGTTGAGGAGCTGAGGATAATGAGAGGTGTGGATACACATAACGAGCTCAGTCTCCCTCCTCATGGAGGGAGGCTGAGGCAGGAGGATCACAAGTTCAAGGCTGGCCTCAGCAACTTAGTGACATCCTATCTCAAAAAGAAAGAAAAGATAAAACAGACAAAAACAAAAAGCAACAGAAAACAGCAAGCACTGATGAGGACGTGGAGAAATTGAAACCCTTGTGCGCTGTTGGTGGGAATATAAACTGGAACAGCCATTAAGGAAAACAGTATACTAGCTACTCAAAAAATTACAAGCAGAATTACCATTGATCCAGCAACATCATATCTGGGTATATACACCCAGAATTTAAAGCAGGGACTAAACAGTTATTTGTATACCCAAGTTCATTAGCAGCATTATTCACAATAGCCAAAAGGTGAAAGCAACCCAAATGTCCTCTGAGTGATGAGTGGATAAATAAATGTGGTATATACACACAATGGATTATTAGGTTTTTTGTTTTTGTTTTGGGTGCCAGAGATTAAACCCAGGGGTGCTTAATCACAGAGCCACATCCCTAGGCCTTTTTTGTATTTTTTTTTTTTATTGGTTGTTCAAAACATTACACAGCTCATGACATATCATCTTCCATACATTTGATTCAAGTGGGTTATGAACTCCCATTTCTTTTTTGTATTTTTTAAGAGACAGGGTCTTTCTGAATTGCTTAGGGCCTCGGTAAGTTGTTGAGGCTGGCTTTGAACTTGCAATCCTCCTGCCTCAGCCTCCCGAGTCACAGGGATTATAGGTGTGCACCACCACATCCGGCAGTCACTTTTTTTTTTTTTAAAGGACATTCTGATATGTGCTACAATATGTATGACAACATACTGAAGACATGTTAAGTGATTAGCCAGTCACAAAAGGACAAATTTTGTATGATTTCACTCATATGAATTTTCCAGAATAGTTCAATCCATAGAGAAATAAAGCAGACTATCAGTTGCTAGTGGCTTGGGAAGGGAGAAATGGGGAATTGCTATGTAATGGGTACAGAGTTTCAGTTGGGGAAAATGAAAAAGTTCTGCAGACTGTGGTGAATACACTTATGCTGCAAACACGCACACTTTAAATGGTTAAGAGTAAATTTTATTTTATGTATATATATATATCAGAAAGAAAAAAAATCCAAAGAGCAACCACTGACTTCCAGTAAGAAGAGAGCAAGGAGTATAGGTGGAACAAGAACCCCAAAAGTTCAGTAGCCGGAAGCCATTTAGTTTCAGGTCCTTGGCCCTAGTCTCAGAAGCTCAATCCTCACTCACACTATTATAAGCCCAGTAACCAGGCAGGAAAAGCCTGAAAGAGAATTAAAAGCCCCTGCAAAACACACATACCCCAATGTTGCTGCATGGGTCCCTCCGAAATGGGCTTGCCCCCAGTAATTTCCTTGTGCACACCACCAGTTCACTCCCCACCCCCACTCTCTTCTTTATGAGCTAAAAACTTTTGAGAGAAAGACCTTTTGTGGTCCCCCTTACCCCTAAGTAGATGCTTGGTCCACTCAAGTGTGAACTCAATGACCCAAGTGGCAAAGAGGAGGTTGTTTTTGTTGAGTATATTTGGCTCAGAAACATATCAATCATTTTAGAAAAATTCTCATCCAAAAAAATAATTTTTTAAATAAACATTTTATAGTTTTGCTCTTTAAAACAAACAGCAAGCTTCAATAATATGGTCAGAAAAAAAAACATACTTGTATGTAAATATCCTATAGCTTTGAATAGAAACTTCCTAAGTTCACAAAGTCTCTTATCATCCAGGGTCTCACTTGATTCTTACCATGTCTTTGAGAGGTGAGGAGGGAGAGCCACCCAATTGTACAAATAGGGAAACTGAGATTCAAAGAGATCAAGAGGCTTGGCCAAAGCCACACAAACAACTAGAAAGGCCCAGAGAGCCAAAGTCTCATTTTTTACCAGATGCAACTCAGGGTTGAGACTTCACACTCAAGCAGACCATAGACTATGAAAGTATTTACAATTAGTGTTAGCTTATTTGATCCTCATATTATCTGGATGAAGTAAACTGGAAATACTATTTTTTAGAGGATCAATTAAGCATGAAACCTGCCCAAGATGACCACTCAAGAAAGTGGCAAAGGCTGGGCGCAATGGAGCACACCTGTAATTCCAGTGGCTCAGAGGCTGAGGCAGGAGCATTACAAGTTTAAGGACAGCCTCGGCAACTTAGGCCTTAAACAACTTAGTGAGACCCTATCTCAAAAGATTTTTAAAAAAGGGTTGGGGATGTGACTCAGTTAAGTACACCCCTGGGTTCAATCTCCAGTACAAAAAAAAAAAAAGAAAGTGGCGAAGAAGAAAATAGACTCCCCCTCCCTTTTAAACATACTTGACCTTGACCACTTCTTACAATGTCTTGACCTCAGCACAATCAAGACTTAAAGCAGCCCATAGCGTTTTTATACAGGTTGCACCATATTTCTGTGAACTAGGCAGGGAGCAGATATATCTTTGTTCTCTTTTTAATATCTGAATAAGAAAAAAGAGGTTATAGAAATCTTTAGGTCCTTTTCAGCTATGATTCTAAAATTCTATGATTCTAAAAATTCTCCAGCAAATTGATGGGCAGAGAGGCTGGGATCCATATCACTCAACTTCCTTCCTCACATTCTATTAGACCAACCCACTCCTACCCTGCCAGTTATGGACTACAAACACCACATGTACCTGAGAGAGGGGGCCCACTGTTACACAGACACACATGTGAAATGACAAGAATGTGTCACTGCCTGAGTGGGATCCTCGTAAGAGGCCTTCACTCTAAGCTCTCTAGCTTCTAGCCTCAGCCCCAGGATCTTCCAGCAAGATGTTCATTCCCAAGCCCCAGGGAACCATACCTCAGGTACTGGGGACCTCATCTGCACCTGGGGGTAGAAAGATGCCACTTCAGGGAAAGAACACCACTCTGAAGTTGCAGTTAAGGTCCCTTCACTAGCACAGCTGCCCTAACACAGGAGGGCTGGCTGAACTCCTAAGCCAGGAGATCAATCATGTATGCCCACCTTTGCTCTTCTATGCATCTCACCAACAAGGTTTGATCCACAAAATACTTATTAGGCACCAACTATATGTCAGGCTCTTGGTCCAAAAGATTAAATCTCTGATCACAGGGAATAAGGGGAGGCAGCCAGGGTCAGATGATGATATGAACTACAGAGAAAGGTGAAAAAGCTTCCTGAAAGGGAAGCCGACACTGGGCTGAGGAGAGAGAGGGACCCATTCAGGCACTTGGGGGTTGAACAAGGGGATGAAGAGCAAGAGATGCTCCAGAAAAGAAAATGGGCAAAACTCATATTGTGACTTCCAAGCCAGTACAAAGACTTTGAATGAGATCCGGAGTCACAGGAAGGGATGAGCAAAGGAGTAACAAAATCTGACTTAAGAGTTTACAGCATCACTGTGGCTGCTGTGATGGAAATTGTCTGTCAGGAGACAAGGGAGGAAGTTGGAAGGTCAGTGAAGAGGCCAACTTAGGGTGAAAGTGGTGGAGACAGAGAGTCAGGTGCAGGATACACTAAAGGCAACACCAACAGACTTATCGATTAAATGGATGTGGGATTTGAGAGAAAGGGAGAGGTCAGCGATGACTCCAGAGTTTAAGGGACTGGGCAACTAGAATAAGGAATTCAACCTTCTGAGATAGGAACAATGAAAGGAGGAACAGGGGTAGAAGCAAGATTCATTCTGGCTTGGACACATAAAACTGAGAGACCTTGTGGATATCAGATTTGTTGAGTAGGCAGCAAATCTATAAGGCTGGAGAGTTGGAGAGGATGGTAAGATTATAAACTTGAGCATCTCCAGCATATATAATATGTAACCGTATGTATAATCCTACAAGATTCACATAGATGATCATGTGTAATTTGTCTGTATGTTTACTGTCTGTCCCCACAAGACTGTAAGCTCCCTGTGGCCAACGACCAAATCTGTTTACAGTCAGCAAGGTACAGGGCACTCACTATTTATTTATTGAGAAAATGGAGAAGTTGCCCAATTACACTTTCAAGAATAGCCACACTGCCCACAAAAGAAGCAGACTCCCTCCCAAGCACAACCAGCCCCAAACAGGGCCCTGGGCCTGTACACCCAGAGCTTGAGATTCCAGAACGTAAATGGATACGCCTGGCACATCACAGAGTCAGATATTTGGGTTTCAGCCCTGCCACATTCTCAAAGGGTGGAGCTAGGCAAGAGACTTGCCTGTTCTACTACCTGTATTTCTTCTGACAGTGGCTGGGGGATGGGCTGCTCCACCCAGGTCACAGGTAGAAATATTGATCTACTTGGGGTAGATGTATAGGCTGGCAAGCGCCCCTCCAGATCCTCAAGTATTCACAGAAGCATGCAAGCACACCCAGCACCTGGAGAAGAACCTACGCCTACTGGGGATACATTCAGAGAAGTAAGAGAAATAAATAATAAATGGCAACAATCCAAAACTTGATGAGATGAGAGAACCTTTTATCCAATGCAAGAATTCCTGACTAATGGCAGGGATTCACCTGTCATGTAACTGAGAAGATAGAACTAAGGACAAAAGGTGACATTATAGGGCAATATATTTCACCTCAATTACTCCAGTTTTGAACAGTCACCTTTATGAAAATGATAAAACTGCTCTAATGACCTTGTTTAATTCCCTGCCTGAGATATTGGAAGTGTGGCCCAGAGAGGCTGGGCGACTTGCCCAGGATCACTGAACAAAGAACCAGGACTAGAATTCAGGTTCTAGCTCTCTGCTGAGGGTTTTTTCCCAGTATAGGAGTGACAAAGAAAAGGCGAGGGTTACAGTAGGAGCTGGGGAGTTAGTTTCGGGCATTAGTCTTTTTCTTTTTCTTCTTCTTCTTTTTTTTTTTTGGTCAGGGCTTGAACCCAGGGGCACTTTTCCACTAGCTACATTCCCA
The DNA here is from genome assembly GCF_001458135.2 of Marmota marmota marmota. Classification (NCBI taxonomy): domain Eukaryota; kingdom Metazoa; phylum Chordata; class Mammalia; order Rodentia; family Sciuridae; genus Marmota; species Marmota marmota. The sequence goes on along the minus strand of NW_025999999.1, from coordinate 3,411,942 downwards.
GCCCTTTTTTATTTTTATTTGTATTTATTTTTTTAAATATCGTTTTAGTTGTAGTTGGACATAATACCTTTATTTTATGTATTTATTTTTATGTGGTGCTGAGGATCGAACCCAGGGCTGTGCATGTGCTAGGCGAGTGCTCCACCACTGAGCCACAATCCCAGCCCCATTATTCATTTATTTTTTAATACCTTTATTTTTTGTATCATTTTTATGTGGTGTTGAGGATTGAACCCAGTGCCTCACATGTGCGAGGCCAGTGCTCTGCCACTAAGCCACAATCCCAGTCCCCCTTTTTATTTTTTGAGAGAAGGTCTCACTAAGTTGCTGAGGCTGGCCTCAAACTTGCAATTCTCCTGCCTCAGCCTCACAGTTGCTGGGATTACAAGTATGCACCACCACACACCTAGCTTTTTTTTCCTTTCTTTTTTACAGCGCTGGAAATTGAATGGAGGGCTTCACACGTGTTAGGCAAGTGCTCTACCACTGAGCAACACCTCCAGCCCTATACATTAGCCTTACAACATGAAACTATATCCTTGTCAAAGGGTAAGCTGCAGATGTTAAAGGAATGCTAGATGCATGCTGTGAAGTTAAGAAGGATTCTTCCCTTGTACCAAATCTGTGATCCTACAGAGTTCCCCTGAGCTTTGGACTTTATGAATAACGCTATTCATAGCAGGACCCATGGAATTAAAATAACGATTCACTAGCAGGCAAAAAAAAAAAAATGCAGGTATATACTTCAGTAAAATGTTTACATAAAGAATTCAGGTGGCAAGGTGAAGTTCGGTTAGCTTTCTAAAGTCAACAAATATTGAGTGCTTCCTCTGTACAGGTCTCTGTGTGCTATGTGCCGAGTGTGTGTATGCATGGTCATATGAGTGAGAGACAGAGACAAATACACAAAGAAAAGAGAGAACCCAGGTCTTCAGGCTTGTAATGTGGTTGCTGATACAAGACTGTGAACATCAAAGAAATGACTAATAATATGGAGTAGATAATTATCAAGTAAGTGGCATAGGTAATGTGTCTGCAGGAGTTCTCTGAAGAAACAATCACTTCTGCTAGGGGCGGGTGGGGGAGGTTGTCAAGTGGGGCAATCAAGAAGGACATGGGATTTGAGGTGGACCTTGAAGGAAAAAAAGGTCTCAATAAGAAGGGGAAATGGATGAGCAAACACTGGTGGCTCATGAGAAGATAAAGAAATAAGTCTTACAAGGACTAGGCTACATTTGAACAGCCTTGAAAGAGCTTGTAGGATTGAGAAGGTGCAAAAATGTTTTGAATATTGAAACTACAGGGTTTAAAAAATGTTGATTTAACAAACGCCTCCTGAGAGGACACTGTGTGCAGGTATTTGATGAATGACTGAAGGCGAACTTGCCCTTGGTGGGGAACTCACTCCAAACTGGCAGAAGAGGTGGACTTGAGATGACAAGGGCATAAGTCATTTGGGAAGAGGCATGTCTGAAGGAAGAATCAGCAGGCCCCAGTGACCAACTGAATGGGAAGCAGAGGACAAGGAAGCACAGACTCACCAGAGAGAGTTCTTCAAAGAACAAAGTCAGGCAACTTAAGAACAGAAGAGTAAAGGGAAGGTAGTTTAGGGGAGATGCACAGCTTTGTTTTAGAGGTGCTAAATCTTAATTCTGTCTATATCACGGTGTCCAGTGGGTGCTGGATATGTGGGTCTGGGGTTTCAGTTGAAGATAGAGATGTAGGGATCTTCCCAATGGTCAAAGTGTGGGATTGAAGAAGATTTCTCAGGGAGGGAATGTAATGAGAAAAAACAGAATGTCAAATTGAACCATAGATGTTCCAACCCTAGGTGGGTAGAGGGATAGGAAAGTGGGTAGTGGGTTAGAGTGATCAAAAAGGAAAATCAAGACAGTCTAATGCCAAGAAAAGAAGTGGGGGAGACTTTCAGTGGAAGAGGGTTGTCAACAGTGAAAACATGCTATAAAATCAAGGACTGAGCTTATAAAAAAAAAGTTGATGAATGAATGAATGAAAAGGAAGCCTTTGGGTGGAAAATCAACTTTCCTCAGTCAGAAGAATGGCCAGGGTTGCCCTCAGACAAGATTTTAATGTTCAGTTTTACCCCATTCTTCCTATGAAAACACGTTTCTTCCTGCACAAGTCATCCTGTCCACCACACAGACATCCTTCACTGCTTCCCCCAGGTCTCCCCCATTCTTTTTTCCAGTTTCCGCAATCCAAGCAACACATCTTTGGTGGAGAAGTAGACAGGAAACTCCAACTAGAGTTTCCACTTCATTAACAACTGTGGCTGTAGCTTCTCTTACACAAAAGGGTATGTGGCAATCAGGTGGAAGAGAAGATGGGGTTCTAGCCCAGCTGCACTACTAACCAGCTGTGTGACTTTGGAAGTTACTCAACCTCTCTGAATATGGACACTTACATAGGGGGGATTAAGTCTACCAGAAATCTAGACAAGTTTCAAAGGCTCCTTTGAGCTCTAAAGTCTATTTTATCATTCTCAGAAGGGTCCTTGCAACACCTTCAGAAAAGGAAGTGACTACAAGACTCAAACGACTGCCAGACCTCTTCCCGGGGTGAAGCGCCAGGATAGGAAGGTTGTACCAAGAAAGTGAGACAGCGCTGCCCAGGCCTCTCGGATCACCAGCGAGCAGATCCCACTCCTAGTGCTGGGAAGGATCCCAACAAACCTGAGGGTGACTCTCACTACGCACCCCAGCTCTCTTAGACTCCCAGACGGCCAGGAGGCTCTAAAAAGCCCTGCGGGGAAAAATAAAGATTTCCTTCCCAGAGTCCTGAGCTGCTTTTGCAAGTCGGATTCCGGCAGACACGATCTGCAGCCCGATAATGACACAGTCTTTGCAAGGAGCGACTGTTCTTTCGTCTCGCTCGCTCAGAGTTCTGGGGCCGCCTGGCTGCCCGCGCCGCGCCCC
>NW_025999999.1:3403839-3408079 GCF_001458135.2 Marmota marmota marmota | reverse complement strand
CCTACGGGCGCCCTGTGGGGCCTCGTGCAAGACTTCGTCATGGGTCAGCAGGAGGGCCCCGCTGACCAGGTGGCTGCAGGTACGGCTGGCAGCGCCGCGTGGCTTCCACATGGCCGACTAGAGGGAGCGGCCTCAGCACCAGCGCGGGGCGGGAAGGGAGTGAGGGACAGAGGTGACTTTGAGAGATTGGTCTTGGGCTACTTGGTGAGCATCGCGAGCTTGAAAGCCATAACAAGTAGAGTTAGTTGCATCTTAGAGCGCCTTTACATTCCTCATCGCCCTGTAGTCAGTGATAGAGAATCATTACATTTCACAAGTAAGGAAACAGGCCCAGCGAGGGAAGGAGACTTGCGCAGGGCTACCGACCAGGTAGGAGGGGGAGCTGGGACTCGAACTCCTCCAGGTCGGAACCAGGTGCTCACGCCACGAGACGGTGCTGTGTGATGTTGACGTGGGGAGATGGATGTTCAGAGGCATCCGCTCCTTTCGCGAGGCATCCTGGGAGTGGCCAGTGGCCCCTCTCTGACTGGCTGTAATCCGAGGGAGGAGGAGAAGAGGAGCCAGTCTCCGGGGAATTGGAGATAAGGCTTTATTCCGTGCCTTAAGAGTTCTCAATTAATTTGTTTCACTACTTTTTTGTGTCATTTTCTTCCCAGATCTCCAGTTTTCTACTTTTGACCAGTTTTGAGGAATCTCTTAGTTTTAACACTCTAAAATTTGAACAAAACAAATTCCAGGCCACTTTGGAATTCTGACTTAGCTCTTTTGGGGGGGGGGGCGCAAACCTAAAACATTATCGAATGTTAGGCCTTCACATTCAAGTTTAATAGCATACAAAATGAGTACAGATAAGGTTTTAAAAAGTATTTATTTTGGGAGGTTTTGCATGCTTGGGGAAAAGTAAAGGATATGTTTCTCTTGCAAATTGAACAGATTAACTTTTAGGGTGAGAAATGAATCTGCTAGGAACATAACACTGATACTTTGCAATATTAATTTTCATTCAAGTCATTTCACTATTATTGAACACATATTAGTCTCCAAATATGGCATAAAGCAAATGAGATTAGATCTGTGACCACCAAGAACATATAGTGTGGTTGAAGAGACAACCATGCTCTAAGAGGTTTGTGCAGGTTGCTTTGGAAGCATCAGTGGACAAATGCCTGGTGCTGCCACTAAGCTTATCATATTACAACTTTAGAAAGTATAGTGTGTTATCAGGGCTTACAATTAATATGTACAGTGTGTTGTCAGTGTCATTTTTCCAATGTTTTATTATGAAAATTTTCTAACATTCAGCAAAGTCTGAAGAATTTTATAAAAAACACCTCATCACCACCTAGATCCTACCATTAACATTTTTCTGTAATTTGTTTTATCACATACCTATCCATTCATTTAAATTGTGTGTATCAGTATGCTTGTCTCCTATTTTGGCATATCATTGACTAGGATTTGTTTACAGTTTATTTTGGTATAATGTTTATATCCAATGAACTACATATTCAAATTATATATTCACTGTTTGTAGCTAAAACAATCTCATCCACTACCAAGATAAAGAACATTATTGTTGGGCTGGGGATATAGCTCAGTTGGTAGAGTCCTGCCTCACATGCACAAGGCCCTGGGTTCAATCCTCAGCACCACACACACACAAAAAGAACATTATTGTTGTTATCTGTAACTTTTCTTTCAAATTTATACATTCTGAAAACAATAATTTTTTGATTCAGAACACTTTGAAAAAAGAGCTCAGTATTTTTTTTTTTGTACCTGGGATTGAACCCAGAGGTGCTTAACCACTAAGCCATATTTCCAGCCCTTTTTTATATTTTATTTTGAGACAGGATCTCGCTGAGTCACTTAGGGCCTCGATAAGTTGCTGAGAAAGGCTTTGAATTTGCAATCCTCCTGCCTCAGCCTCCTGAGCTGCTGAGATTACAGGTGTGCACCACCATGCCCAGCTGACAGCTAAGTTCTTAAAAATATTTTTGTAACATAATTTTATTTATGCCTTAAAAAATGGCCTAAAATGTTTCCTACTTTAACTTGGCTCATCTGTCTCTCTCTGTAATAGTAGACATTTTGTAATTTAGCCCTCTAAAAAAAAGAAGGTTGTTATAGAAAAGTAGTGATTGATGAAATTGAAAAGGTTTGATGGGGTTGGATTATGCATAACGTTGGCTTCTAGGGCAAAGGATTTGAATAGACTATTGTAGGTAATAGAATCATTGTAGATCCTTAAGCAAGCAGAGCCATAAAATGAAAGCAAATTTGGAAAGGATTAAGTTAGAATTCTCCATCTTAGCTCACAACCATAGTTAGGGTTGTGGAAGGTTGACAGTTTGCTTTCTGATCCTCCAGCCTATGTCAATCTCTGTTAGTGCTAAAGGGACCAGCCAGCTTCCTGTTCAGCCATTTGTGGCAGCAGCCTCCAACAAATTATAAATGCAGAAGGAACACTCAGTGATCACAAATGCAGATTCCATCAAATTTGTTTTGCCCCTAGGGAAGTTTCTGGTGAAAGTAGGTGTCAGCTATAAAGAAGGAGCAAACAATGGAAGGGAAATGACCTGGAAGCCCAAGAGTTAGGACCTCTCCTGAAGGTGTTCAGTAGCTGCCACCACTTGAAGTAAACCTTCATTTTCACCATTGCTTTCTTGGACCTTTAGTTCCCAGCATCCACCTTATCCTCTGAGTGCTATCATTCCCATTTCCCTCCACTACTACTGATCCAAGTTAGATGTTGGAGTCAAAGTCTAGATTTGAGTGGCCACCCCCCAGACATCTCACACTTCCAAATCTTTATAATACTTTTTTCTCAACCACTCATCTACTTATTAGGAGAGTTGTTTAGTAGCTGTGTCTGTGTACATCTCCAAATAATACCCTTCTCTACCACCAGTATCTCCTAGAACTAATATAAGTATATAAACAATAAAAATTGCTTTATGTAGCCATGTGTGGTGGTACATGCCTGTAATCACAGCTACTTGGGAGGCAGATCACAAGTTTGAGGCCAGCCTGGGAAATTTAGTGCAAGACCCTGTCTCAGAACAAAGTTAGAAAGGGCTGGAGATGTCAGTGATAGAGTGCTTGCCAGGCATGCATGAGAATCTGGGTTCAGTTCCCAGTACTGGGAGAAAAAAACTGCCTATGTGAATGGAGTGAGAGATGTTGAAGGAAGAATCTGAAATTTGAGGTCAAACCAGTTATGAGGCTTAAAAGAAAGGGCCCAGAGTGTTCCCAAAGTTTTAAGCCTGAGTATGAAAAAAGAGGAAGTATTTTGTCCAAAAGAGGAGGTTGGAAAAGGAGCTGATTTGGGAGAGTATGATTTTTGGACATGTTGAATTTGCAGGTGGTGAATATAATTTTTTTCATTTCAAGTTATTTGGATTTTCCTTTGTTTCAATCTTCATTATATTGTTTTCTCACATTTGTAGTTGCTAGGGGAGACCACTATTCATGAAATGAAAAAAAATGAGTAAAGAATAAAAGAACAGGGGCTGGGGTTGTAGCTCAATGGTGGAGTGCTTGCCTAGCACATGTGAAGCACTAGGTTCGATCCCCAGCACCATGTAAAAATAAATAAATAAAGGTATTGTGTCCATCTACAACTAAAAAGAATATTTTAAAAAAATAGTACATAGTTTGGAGAAATGTCTGTGCATCAGCAGCAGAAAGGGCATTTGAGAACCTGATTGGAACCTAGTCCTGAGAGATTTTTCTCTCTCTGGCTCATATCAGTCCTCCTGCATCACCCCAGACCTACCCGCAATGCCTTGGGCTGCCACTACAGATTCTCAAGAGACTATAACTCCATCAGACAGAGATCCGATTGTGCCTTCTAGGTCAATGACCTCATAAATACTCCTTTGAGGAATCCTCTGCGTCCCACATGAATCAGTTCCCTGCTGAAGAGAGTAGGGAGCTAGGAAGTGCTAGTAAGTCCATCTGTGAAGAATAAATCTTGAACATATAGGGAAAACTTAGGCCTGCCTAGAAAAGGAAAAGAACTTTTATTTTTTTTTCCCCATAATACCAGGGAGTCTACCCTTAGGAAAATTAACTCTTTATTAGCTTCTTTCATCCCAGAAGTCCCGTGTATAATTAATAGTATTCCCAGGTATTTAGGTTATTTTCATGTGGGAGTACTTATAGTGGTAAAAGAATTAATCACTTAAAGTTAGTAATCTTTGTAAACCCAGGAATATTACTTTTTTTTTTTTTTTTT
>NW_025999999.1:3361145-3403788 GCF_001458135.2 Marmota marmota marmota | reverse complement strand
CCCCGCCCCATACTTTTTAAAAAAATTTTTTTAGTTGTAGATGGACACAATATCTTTATTTATTTATTTTTATGTGGTGCTGAGGATTGAACCTAAGGCCTCACTCATTCGAGGCAAGTGCTCCACCACTGAGCTACAACCCCAGGCCTCCCCACCCGTTTCATTTAATTTTTTATTGGTTCTTTTTAGTTATACATGACAGTAGAATTCATTTTGACATAATCATGCAAGCATGAAATATATCTTGTTCTAATTCAGAACCCCAGTACCTCTCCTTCCCCTTTCCTGTCTCTACTCCTGCTCTCTTCCTTCCCTTTTTATTTTGAGACAGGATCTCCCTAAATTACCAAGCCTGACCTTGAACTTGAGATCCTCCTGCCTCACCTTCTGGAGTCTAGGATTATAGGCATGTGTCACCTTACCCAGCATTGATTATTTTAATGTCACTCTGCCCCACCAAACTGTGGGCTTCTTAAAAGCTCCCTGTCATTGGGCATGGTGTCACACACCTTTAACTCCAGCAACTTAGTGGCAGAGAAAGGATTGTAAATTAGCCACACCCTGTCTCAAAATTTAAAAAGGGCTGGGGATGTGGCTCAGTGGTAAAGCGCCTTTGGGTTCAATCCCCAGTACCAAAACCAACAAAAAACCTCCACAAAACTCCCTGATATATTTCTTTTCTTTTTTTCTCTGGTACTGGGAATTGAACCTAGGGGCACTTTACTACTGAGCTACATCCCCAACCTTGTTGTTTTTTTGGTTTTTTGTTTTTGGTTTTTTTCATTTTGAAACAGGGTCTCACTGAGTTGCCCAGGATATCCTCAGTTCTACTCTCTCAGGTATCTGGGATTATAGACATGTGCCACCACACTTTATTCTCTGCTGTATTTATATCTTTTTTTGGTGTCACCCAGGGGCACTTAACCACTGAGCCACATCCCCAGCCCGTTTTATTTTTTATTTTGAGATAGGATCTTACAGAGTTGCTTAGAGCCTTGCTAAGTTGCTGAGGCTGGTCTTGAACTTGTGATGCTCCTCCCTCAGCCTCCAGAGTCGCTTTATAGGTGTGCACCACTATGCCCAGTTGCACTTCAGCAATTTTAAATGAACAATTCAGTTGTTTTTTTGTTTGTTTTTAATATTCACAGTGTTCCATAATCTAAAAATTCAGTAACATTCTCATCAACACCAAAAAGTAGAAGGCTTTTGGACAACAGTCACTATTCACTATATAGTCTGGTTATAGAGATGAAAAGAAGGTTTCATATATGAAAGACATTTCTGAGGTGAACTGAAATAGATATTTAATTTAGTCTCCTCTGTGAAAATATCCCCAAAATACCAATTCTAGTTTTTTGCCAGCTTATTTCCCATTTTCCTTAATCTTTCTACTGTGCTATCGCCTTATTATTTTTTCCTAATTGTGTACTATTATACTCCTCCCCTTTTTAAATGTACTGCATAATTCAAGATGGGATCCTTATGAAAGTTTTGAAGACTAAAAGGCTCCACCAGGAGAGTTCACTCAAGTATTGGGATGCAAGGAATCATGTGCAAGTGAATGTTTCTTTGTAACAATAAGATTTCACACTGATGTATGCTGAATGCTGAAGAAGTTATTTTTAATCAGAAAATTTGAGTGGGAGTTGACTTTAGGGGCATAATGAAACTTTCTTTGCTGATAGAAATATTATTAGTATTTTAGTGGGTTTTTTTTTTTTTTTTTTTTGGTAGTGGGGATTGAACCCAGGGTTGCTAACCACTGAGCCACATCCCAGCCCCTTTTTGTAATTTATTTAGAGACAAGATCGCACTGAGTTGCTTAGGGCCTCGCTAAGTTGAGGCTGGATTTGAACTTGCTATCCTCCTGCCTTGGCCTCCTAAACCACTGGGATGACAGGTGTGTGCTACCGTGCCTGGGGTAGAGTACTCTTTTATGGTTCAACCAAGACAGGTATTTCTCTTCATGAAAGTATTACACTTAAGGAATCAGACATGGAACTCAACCATCAATTCCTTGGTTGGTTTGTCCTATGAGTCTGACTCCTGCCCCTTCCCCCAACCCTACAGCCTGCTCATTTTTTCCCTTGGCTCTTTCTCAGGAGCTAGGGCAGCAGCTGGGCCTTCCACATCCTGGCACAAGCAGGGCTAAGAGTGCCTGATGTCTACATTGGTGCCAGTCACGAGCTGTGAATCCTAACTAGAGCTCTCCTTTCCTCAGTCTGGTTGGACTTCTCCTTACTTTAGTGCCAGAGTAAGCCTCTGTCAAGCTCAGCTCACAGCTGTTACCCTGAGGCCAGAGACTTAAGGAGAATTGGAAGCTTAGGAGTTTGTTCTCAAGCCTCCCCCACCCCTACTTTTTCCCTTGTTAGCAAGAGGTAACTAGCTAAGGTCCTGCATTTAGAAGTAGGTGAGTTAGGAACCCAGAACAGGTTCTTGAAAGTAATTCCCTTCATATCTATCATACCATCATTAGCTAGAACTCCTCTTTGTTACTCTCTGTTAATCAAACCCTTATGAAAATAACCTTTTGCTCCTTGTTTCTCCCTTGAAATTGTAAACTAAAAAGCTTCTGTTAAGTCTTCCTGTTACTTTTGTACGGCTAAAATTGTTAAGTAATATATTTACCTGGTGCAACACTGAAAAAGTGCCAAAGCACAATACAGCAAGAAGTGTCCCTCCAAGATGGAATGCAGAGTGTAACTAGTGTATAACATACCCTCACCTGAAGAGGGCAGGGAAAAAGAGCTGACCTAGGTGACTTTGGAAAACAGTATTTTATTTTATTTTTTAACACCAAGATCAAAATTGTATGTAAACTACTGTGTTTGATTGATAATTCTAAATATAATTTATGGCCTATACCAGGAATGAACAAATTGTAAACAATAGATAATGGGAATCAGCTTTCTCACTGTCAGATAAAGAAATTATAAGTAAGCAAAGGGGGAAGGCTAGGATGAAACCGATAGTCCTGGATTAGAGTCGGAGACTTTAATATGATCTTCAGATTAGCTTAATATATATGCACACATAGAGAAATAGTGATAAAAAAATTGTGTAATGTAGGTTAGGATGCATACATATATTTCCCAGCTTTCTGTGCTCAGCAGGCTTAGAAATAGTGTCATCTTAATAACAATGAGCACATCCGTGCTCAGATCTTGGTTTCTAAATGCCATTTTCAAAACAACAAACAGGGCTTCTTGAAGAAAAGGCTGATTCTGGGGTAGAGCAGGGAAATTACAAGATGAACCTGTACTATTTTGTAGGGCTAGAAAGTAAAAAAAAAAGTGCTCAAGAAATTTCTTAAAAAGGGAGGGGGGCCTATCAAAGGAACATAGGAGCCAACCTTAAGTTCAATGGCCAAATATGGAACAATTTGAGCTACAATATAAGTAACCTTTTATTTATTGGGCATTAATAAATTGGATTGTATTTATTGAATTGTTACCCAAAATATAAAAGTCTATGTGAATCTATACTGATATAATAAATAGCTGAATTCTTTTTACATTTTATGTTATTTTGGTACTTGCAATTGAATCCACTGAGCCATATCCTCAGTCCTTTTTATATTTTATTTTGAGACAGAGTCTCACTAATTTGCTGAGGCTGGCTTTGAACTTGAGATCCTCCTGCCTCAGCCTCCCAAATTGCTAGGATTACAGGTATGTGTCACCGCACCTGGCCTGAATTTTTTTTAGAAGAATTTAAAATAATACAGGTAGATACTCCTCTCTCCAGGAGCTTATTCTTTCTGTCGTCCTTGAGTGGGGCTAGACTTAAAGACTCTCTTGTAAAGAAAAGAGTATCAGAAAGGAAAATAATAGCTACATAGTACAGAGACCTGGTGGTTGTACCTTGACTGAGTGATCAAAGCCTCACCAGTGGTAGAGAATCCATGTGGGTAACTTGTACCCTTGATGTGACCTGAAGAAAAGAGTACTTCATCTCTTTGAAATTCTTGAAAATCCCAGTTTAGACATGAGGAAAGCATCAAACAAATCCAGGTTGAGGGACATTCTTCTATAAAGTACTTCTTTTAAACTATTAAGGTCATGAAAAACGAGGAAAGGTAAGAAAATTTCACAGAGTAGAAGGCAGTAGGGACTCAGGATGGCTAATGGCAATGTAGTATCCTTCACTGGAAAAATGGCATTAGTAGGAAAAATGGCATTAGTAGGAAAATCTGGTGAAATTTGAATAAAGCCTGGAGTTTAGTTAAAGGCATGTGTGTGCCAGTACTAATCTCTTAGGTTTTTGTCTTTCTGGTCCTGGGGATTTAGTCCAGGGGCGTTTTATCACTGAGCTATGTCCCTAGCTCTCTTTATTTTGGGACAGGGTCGCACAAGTTGCTTGGAGCTGCACTGTGCCATTGAGGCTAGCCTTGAACTTGTTATCTTCCTGCCTTAACCTCTCGAGTCGCTGGGACTACAGGCATGTGCTGTCATACCGGGCAGTCTCTTAATTTTAACAAATGTATATGGTTTGAGAAATGTAGCATATAAGATTTTAACATTAGGGGAAATTGGGTAAGGGTTATATAGCAACTTTTCTATAAATCTAAAATTATTCCAAAATAAAATGTTTCAGTGAAAAGTCTACTGCTGTTGCTGAGTACAATGGTACCCACCTGTAATCCCAGCAATTTAGGAGGCTGAGGTGGGAGGGTCACAAGTTTGAGGCCACCCTCAGCAACTTTGCAAGATTCTATCTCAAAAAGTAGAAAAGACTGGGCAAGTTGCTTAGCAGTAAAGCACCTCTGGGTTTAATCCCCAGTACCAAATTTAAAAAACAAAACAAAAGTCTACTTCTCAATCCCTGGCTATTCATTGTCTTTCTGAGATAATATTATTCTTTCCTGCTATGTCTTTCAGACATGTAAATAAATGTAAATGAGAACATCCCCTCTCCCTCTCAAAACAATGATCTGTACATATTCTATGCACTATTTTTTACCCCGTGCTGCATTCATGTATTTATTTCGCAGTAGTGGGAATCCAACCCAGGGCTTTGTACATGCTAATCAAGAGCTCTGCCACTGACTGAGCTACATCCCCAGCCCTTCTTATTTTTATTTCTCACTAAGTTGTCCAGTTTGCCTGGAACTTGTGATCCTCCTGCCTCAGCCTTCTGAGTAACTGGAATTTCAAATGTGCACCACCTTGCCCAGCTATTATTCTGCTTTTAGATGTTCCATTATTAGTGTGTATAGAGCTGCTTCGGTGTTGTTTCAAATCTTGGCTATTATGAATAATGCTTCAGTGAACTTGGGAGTGCAAACATCTCTTCAGATGTAGATTTCATTTCCTTTGTATATATTCCCAGATTTTTTTTTCTAAGTTTATAAATAGGTATGTGTTCATTTATTCTCTCTCTCTCTCTCTCTCTCTCTCACACACACACACACACACACACACACATATACAAATAGGATTTCCCCCTACTATGTCTACAGTCTCTTATATAAATATGGGATGGTTTTTAATTTCATAATACTAACTTTGTACCCAGCTATCTTAACAAATTATTTTATTTTTTATTTCTCTTGGGTTTATTATAAATAATTTCCAAATGATTTACTTTCTCTTTAGTTTTTATACTGAAAGCTGCATATCTGAAGTGTTACTGTAACACTTCTTATCTAGGAAGGGGTTCTTGGCAAGTGCAGTGGGCCCCATGGTATCACACCTAGGGTAGGCAGGAAGCACTGGTATTTAGAGCGATGGAACCCTGTAATAGGGGTTTTATTTTTGTTTTTTCTTAATATCTTTTTCATAGTTTCTTTGTCTGTTTCCTCTAGATGTGAAATCTGGCAGCTACACAGTGTTACAAGTGGTGGAAGCCCTTGGGTAAGAGTCTTTGTTCTAGAATGCTCTTCTAGCCCTGCCTATGAACTCTGAGAAAATTATTTTTATGCATTGCTGCTTTCCTGGAGCCCGAATTTCCTCCATATCCAAAAACCCCTTTCTATCAGTATTTCAGACTAAGCTTACATCTTTGAATTGTTCTGAAAAGATACCATGTCTGACTAAAGCTTAAGGTAGTGTTAGGAAGCACACAACTTGTAGGTACACAGCTCCACAAGTTGGGCCTGGTGGTTGGTTGAAGGCCATCCACTGTTGTTTAATTAGAGCAAGAATACCTTTTGTATTTCTTTAGGCTCACCCAGCCTCTATAGGATCTAGATGACCTGGACCTGAAGCAGACAAGCTGTGGACTGTGTCTAGAAAGTGGCCAGGAGGCAGACCTCACACCAGATCACCACTGAGGGAAAAGGCTTAGGGAAACAGCTAAAAGCAGTGTTTTTAAAATCTGGGGTTCCATCCTCCCTAGAAAATAATTTGTTTATAGTCTAATGCCTGCCTTCTTCATATTTTATAATTGGGGGACCATTTAAATTGATTAGCTTTATTAGCAAGGGTTGTTAACTGTCACAGCCAGCATGTCTTCTGAAGCAAGAGGGAAAACTAGAAAATGAGGGAAATTTAAAAACCTAAATCACCTATTCAGCATTTCTCCCACATAACACATCATTTCTGTATAACTTTTGATATACATTCTTGTGGCCTTGGTTCATTTTTGTTAAATATTAGTTTTATTGTAATATAATTCACATATAAAATTCACCTTTTGTTATTGTTATTGTTTTGTTATTGGGGATTAAACCCGGGGATGGTTTAATCTAAACCATTAAACTACATTCCCAGCCTTTTTCACTTTTTGTCTTGCTAAATTGCTGAGGTTGGCCTCCAACTGTGATCCCCCTGCCTCAGCTTTGTGAGTTGCTGGGATTGCTGGCATGCACCACCACATCCAGCATAATTCTCCATTTTGAAGTGTCTATCCCATGGCTTTTAATATATTCATTGATTTATGCAGATTTTAGGGCATCTTCATTACTCCAAAAAGAAACTATGCTCATTAGCATTCATTACTTCTTCCTCCTTCTTCTCAGCCCTTGCAATCTCTAGGAATATGCCTATTTTAGAAATTTAATTTTCACATGGAATTATATAATATGTGACCTTAGTGGCTGACTTCTTCCACAAAGCATATTTTCAAGGTTCATCCATGTTAGATATTATGTAGCAGTATACATTTCTTGGCTTGATGAATAATACTCCATTGTATAGGTTAAGTTGATGGGTATCTGGGTTTTCAGTTTTTGGATATTCTGCATAATGATGCTATGAGTATTTGTGTGCCTTGGTTCATTTATAAGCGCTGGGAGTGCATAATTTTCTACTTCCTGAGAAGTTTTCCTATAAGTTCCTATCCTACAGATCCTGTCAGAAGGGATCTTATTTTTGCTCCATTACTCCTTATTATATGCCTTTATCCTTGAGGTTTACTGTAACTATTGTCACTTGCTCCTTACCAAGAATTTATTTCCTGCTTGTTTTGTGTCTAGTATGCTTATTTGTAATCTCTGTAGAGCTATTTTGAAGGTAAATCACCTTGTTGCTTCAGGGCGGCTTCTCCCATATCAGTAGTTTTACATAGTTAAAACCTTTATTCTGGCCATCTTTGTAACCTTTCAGTGATAAGGTTTGGGGATTTTGTGTTGGGGTTTTTTTGTGTGAGTTGTTTTCACCTAGGACTTTGGTATGGTGTAGTGGTTCTCAGCATTTTTTCCTTAGCAGTAATTTATAAAAATATACCTTTTCTCCTGTTTTGCTAGAAGCTGCAGCTGCCAGTTATCTCTCAAGTCTTGTGGGTAGCTGCTAAGTTCTGTTTCAGGAGTATCAATGTCACAGTCATATTACTGGGGAGAAGAGAATAAGCACAATTCTTATTAGGTGTCAAGATGGGAGTGCCTGGAAACAGTAACTTCTGTTGGCTGTGGTGTCACATGTGCCTCTAATAATGCCAGATCCATCTGGGGATCAGTTCTTCAGGCTTCAGTTCTTAACTGAGCACCTTTCTAGAATGTTTTTACTCTTTTACGCTTCTATGTCCAGAGGCTGAGTGTGACCAATTGTAGAGTGTTTATTACTTCAAAGGTTTGAACAGGTTAATAATAGACTGTCTCTATCCCATTTTCTTCCAGGTCCTCTCTAGAGAGTCCAGAACCCCGAACTCGGGCACGAGGGATCCAACTTTTGTCACAGGTGCTACTCCAGTGTTACTCCTTGCTCCTGGAAAAGGAAGGTACTGGCATCACTAGTAGGAATATCTTCCCAGATTGCTGAACCAAGGCATCCCATGTTCAAATTAACTTTATAGGAGGGAGAGTGTAACATATCTATAAACTACTAATTCAGGGTCTTCATTCCTCACTGGTATGTGTGGTTGAGATGGTAAAAGCTGAGCCATGAGACCCATGGGTTTCAACTATAGCTTTAGATAATTTTTTCACTGTATCTTCCCCAGTCTATAAAATGGACAAAGTAATGTTTCCAGTACTGTATCTTAGCTGGAGAAGAAAAGTAAATTTTGTCAGAACACAGCCACAACCATTTATTTACCTATTATCTACACTGTTTTTAGGTTACAGTGGTAGATTTGAATAATAGCAATAGATGCCATGTCCTATAAGCCTATAATACTACCTGGCCCTTTAAGAAGAAAAGTTTGCAGCCCCTGGGTTTCATCCCCAGCATCAAAAAAATAAGAACACAACAACTTTTAGGGACATGGGGTATAATTCAGTGGTGGAACATGTGAGGCCCTGGATTCAGTCCCCAGCACTGGAAGAAAGAAGAAAATCTGCAGACCCCAATTCTGTAGAGAGGCAGTTCTGGAACTGAGAGTGGATTTCACTGTGGATCTATGTGAGAATAGATAATATTTTCTTTCACCCTGAGATATATCCATGCCTTCCCAGTTGTGGGAAGGCATGGATATATCTCAGGGTGAAAGAAAATATTTTGTAGTGAAACCCAGACTGGGACAGCCTTAGAGACTGAGGGAAGGAGCAAAACTGGTGGGCCTCCCTTACGCCTGCATGAACTAATGGCTGAATCTGGTTTGTGCAGTGGTACACCTGATCCTGTTCTATGAGAACCGGCTGAAGGACCATCATCTTGTGATCCCATCTGTCCTGCAGGGTTTGAGGGCACTTGTGAGTTCTCCTTTTCATTACCTATCTGTATTCATGGGAGCCCTGTCCAGTTCTTTCCTTGCTCTTTGAGGGTAAGGCTTTATGTGCTAAAAGGACAGAGACCCAAATGTGGGACTAGATTAGTGTTAGCCAGCCCTACTTATGTTTCTACTCCAAGGAGTAAAAGTAACCTTTGGGGGACTGGAATTCAGCTGAATCGGAAGAGAGCTACCAGCTAGATGTAGAAGTTCCTGTTAGTGTTTCCTCCTAAACCAGGGTGTTCTGATTCCCACCAGAGCTAACTAGGCCTCTTTTAGGTTGTGTCTTGGAAAGTATATTCTAATTCCATCAGTGTTCACATATCTTCCCTTCTCTCCCCAGAGCCTATGTGTGGCCCTGCCCCCAGGGCTGGCTGTGTCTGTGCTTAAAGCCATCTTCCAGGAAGTACATGTACAGGTGAGTAATAACTGTCACAGTGGTATTCTTCTCATCCCCTACCCCTTGATGTAACTAGAATGAGATGGCAAAACATATTGCTTTCTAAATTCTAAATTCTTTCATGTCTTATGACCATATTTATATTGGTGTACTTTCTTATTAGATAAGGAGAGGGAGGGATGCATGCCATTATGTCTGACCTATGTCCTCTTAGCCTAAAGAAAGTAAGGCATAAAGAAAGACAGGCTTGGGCTTTGACATCACTGCCATGCTGGTCAGTAGCCATACCCTTTCTCTACAGTTCCTCTTAGGTTGATCTTATGCTGGTATAAAGAGTTATCCATTTAGAGATTATAAAATAGGAAGTAGTTGTATCAGCTGAGGTATATTTTAGCCTCTTTTTTGATTTCCTTTCTCCCCTACCCTCAAGTCCCTGCTCCAGGTAGACCGACATACAGTCTACAGTATCATCACCAATTTCATGCGAACTCGGGAAGAAGGTAAGAGGCTGGACTCACTAGAAAATCTGAAAGTGAGCACACACTACTTTTTTTTCCCCGTTAGTAGGATGCATTTTAGCCTGGGGGTTATATAGATAAGAGCCAGTACTCAGAATGATGAAGAGTGACTGGGGGTCCATTCTCCCCTTCTGCAATATATAAAGTTTTTTACATTTTTGTCCTAAAATTATATATATATATATATATATATATTTTTTTTTTTTAATTGTGTGTGTGTGTGTGTTTTTGTATTCATCCCTTTATTGAGTACTTTGTCTTGAGATAGGAAGACAATAACGGTCTGTTCTGAGAGAGGAGCAAGTGATAACAGAAGGAGAACACAGGCCTCCTAGGAGAAAGTCTGAACTTTCTATCCCATGGGACAGTAGTGACCTTGTTCTCTCCTTCCCAGAGCTAAAAGGCCTAGGAGCTGACTTCACATTTGGCTTCATCCAGGTGATGGATGGGGAAAAGGATCCTCGTAATCTTCTGGTAGCATTCCGCATTGTCCATGATCTCATCTCCAGGGACTATAGCCTGGGTATGTCTTAGTGGCCATGAATTAGCTGATTCGGGCTTCTTGGGTGAATGAAACTGATAATTCAACCTCATTCTTTCTCTGTTGTCACAGGACCCTTTGTGGAGGAGTTATTTGAAGTCACATCCTGTTATTTCCCTATTGATTTTACTCCTGTAAGAAGCACCTTTGTTTATTCATTTAAATATTTTGTTGAGTACCTGCTATGTACAGGCACTGTTCTAGGCACAGAGGGCACATGTGAACAAAACAGACATTTCCTGGATTTATGTTTAGAAATCCTCATTAATTTACATTTTAATTCACTGGGAAATGGAGAAGCATTTGACATTTAAGGAAGAATTCAGATCAGCAAGTATTTGAGGGTACTCCTTAAGTTCCTTGACAATATACTTGGTGCTGAGGGGTACAGGATTGTGAAACATAGTCCATTCCCTTGAAAGCTGAAACATTTAAGTAACAATATGAGATTAGGTACCAAAATGAGTGATACTATAGTTTTCTGAGAAGACAGAGTTCAGTGTGAGCTCAAGTAGGCAGGCACTGACCTCATAGATAAGATAGGATTTCAGTTTGTTTCTAAGGAATGCATGGGATATGATTCTGGAATTGGAAAGGGCATCTCAGGAGATAACAACAAATTGGCAGAACAAAAAAGGAACAATCAAGCACAGTATGTATAGGAGATATTTGTTGTGACCCTCTCAGGCCTTCCTCCCACTTTGCATTTGATTTCTTTTTTACTTCAAAATACACAGGATCTAATTACTGTGTAGGCATGCGTGGGTATGTGTACTACAAACATTAGTACTATGTGAGAAATGAAGAGTTCTATTGCAGCACAGCAAGCAACATTTGAGTATTGATTGTCATTGCCTTCAGAGTGCACAGTCAACCAGGCTCAATGCTGTGCTGCACTGCACATATAATCCCAGTGACTTGGTGGGAGGCCAAGACAGGAGGATAATGAGTTTGAGGCCAGTCTTGGCAAGACCCTGTCCTCCGACACCCCCCCAAAAAATAAACAAGGCTGGGGGTGTAGCTCAGTGGTAGAGCACTCCTGGGTTAAATCCCCAGTGCCATAAAAAATAAATATAATTGAAGTGCTGCAGCCATTTTTGCTATAGGGAATTACCAACTTATTTCATTTGGCATTGTTTCTTGGGATCACTTCTGCCCTGAAATTATTTTCATATCTTCCATAATCAGTGACCTTTCTACCTCAGAACAACTTTATGCCTTTGAAATCTTGAAAGATCCTGCTTTGGCTACCAGGTTGTTTTTTGTTTTTTTTTTTTTAATTCCCCTGATAGTGGGCCTAGCATATGCTAAGCAAGTGCTCTACCAGTGAACTACATCCCTAGTCCTTTTTTTCATTTTATTCTGGAGGCAAGTTCTTGGGAGTTTTTACATGTTTCTAAGTGAGGGTTATAAGTGTACTTATTAAGTGTGAGCTTCATCATAGAATGGCTTACCTGGAAAGTTGAAGAACTCCACAAATATTATTTTTCTTGGGCTAGTCCAGTACTTCTCAAAAAAGACCTTAGGTCTGCCTATCAGGATAGGTCTGATTACAAGCAGAGGGAGCTGAGAATACCAGCACTCAGTACCTATCACTTAGACCCCCATCTCTTGGTGCAGCACTGAGGCTCACCACTATACCTGCAGCTCTAAGATTTAAGACCCCTGTTCCAGAAAATTAAACCTCAGATTCTGCTACCTTTAATGAGGAGCTAGAAGTCAGTCTAGAAAGTCAGGCTGCTTCTCTAGCCCCACTCCCAACTCCAGAGGTTCCTGGAACTGCAGTCCCAAAGCCTTTTGAGGACTGTGCAGTGTATGTATGGGTAGTGATTTAGCTTGCCCAAAGTCTACCTGGGATTCTGTTGTCTTATGTCTGTTAAGTCATTTTCTTCATATCTATTTGCTTTTCAGCTTCTAAAATTTTATTGCTGATGGCTTTTCCCTTGTTATCTGCAACCTTTAGCCTTAGGTCCTCAAAAAAAGAAGATCCCTTTTATTGTATTTTTTGTGTAGTTTTCAAAGGAGAAATGAAAATCTGATTCAGTGTTTTCAGATCTGCCATCTTGACACAGAAACTATATATGCTTATGTTGTCAGAGTTACAAGTTTTTATATGGGTGAAGAAACAGAAATGTCTGTCAAATGATTGTTATTTATATAAACTGTGTCTGAACCACACAATGAAATAGTATCTACCACTAAAACATGTTATGTAAGAATAATACCATTTTAAATGTTCTTATTAATATATTAACAGAGGAAATAGATTATAGACTGTATATACAGAGCAGTCACATTTTTTTGTTCTGTTTCTTTTTTTCCCCAGTACTGTGGATAAAACCCAGGGCCTCAGCTAGGCAAGTGTCCTACCACTGAGCTATATTCCCAGCCCCCACCCACCTTTTAAGTTTAAATAATGGAAACTTACACTCTCACAGTTCTAGAGGCCAGATGACCAAAATCAAGGTGTTGGCACCTGCGGGAAGAATCCTTCCTTGCCTCTCCCCCAGCAACTGGTGATATAGTCAGTCCTTGGTATTCCTTGGCTTGTCCAGCCCCTTTTTTTAAATTTTGAGGTAGAATCTCACTAAGGTGCCCAGGCCAGCCTCAAACTTGGAATCCTCCTGCCTCAGCCCCCCAGATAGCTGAGATTAAAGGCATGTGCCACCATCCTTGGCTAGCAATCACATTTATTTATAGAGAACCAGTGTGTACTAACACATTATAATATTAATATAGGTGCAGAGAAGAAACCAATTCCCAGAAAGCTATGGGTGCTTATCTATGAGTGGTAAAATGATAGATCAGATAGAAAATGTGTGACCAGATCAAAAATAAATGCCTAAAAGACAAAAAACTCCAAGGAACACATAAGAGCAAGCATATTTTCTTGCTGAGGCCTCATATATTCTTATTCTGCTAGACTAGACCTGTGACCACATCACCTGTTGTGCAGCTTTGCCAGATTCAAGCCTTTGTGTCCAAAGGTGGTCTGAAAAATTATACAAACTCATGGCCTTTCTCCTTTCCAGCCACCTAATGATCCCCATGGTATCCAAAGAGAAGATCTCATCCTCAGTCTTCGAGCTGTGCTGGCTTCTACACCACGATTTGCAGAGGTAGGTCTTAGCCAGGATTTGGGTACATAGTGTCTGCCAAAAGAAGTCTGAAGAAAGAATAGTGAAACATGGAGAAAAAGAAAGATTTTAGGGTATGGCATCCTGCAGATGTCTTGTATGGCAAGTATCTTCAGACTTTCAATATAAAAAACTTAACCATCTCATCCCTTAGAATAGTAATTCCATCTCTAGATGGTGCTCTTTTTTGAAATCCTCCAGCTCTGCCAACTTGCCCATTTTTCAGGTAACTGGGAGTATGGCCTGCTTAGCAGGAAGGTTAGCTTACAATCATTACTCCTAACTTGAGTATAGCTCCTTGATGTCCCTTGAGACTGGTGGCAGTAAGGACATAGTTGAACTTGAGACACTACCTATTTCAGCTTTAAGTTCTCTCCTACAGTTCCTACTCCCCCTGCTGATTGAGAAGGTGGATTCTGAAATTCTGAGTGCCAAGCTGGATTCTCTGCAGACTCTGGTGAGTGACTTTTCTCCTTACAGGATCCAGCTCCCTTTAGACCAAATAGGGGTACTAAAAGATAAAGAGATTCTTGGACAACCAGAGAACAGTTCATAGGCCTCAAAAGTTGTATACACAGGATTTGGGCCTATGTGATCACTTAAAGCCCTCAGATACATATTGTCTTGTCCTGTAGTAATTGAGTGGTAAGGAAAATCTCACCAGGGCTTCCTCTTTATGCTTCTTTTTCATAAGTCAGGTTGAGCTCCTCTTTTTCTGAGTCCTGGGTAGGACTATTAACAACATTCTGCTGGGGACTAGACTCGTTTATGTGCCATTGTGCCAAGGTGCCTGTATCTCAGGACATCTGAATGTGTAGGTAGCTGATGCCTGCTATTTCCTTGGTAGAATGCTTGCTGTGCTGTATATGGACAGAAAGAACTGAAGGACTTCCTCCCCAGCCTTTGGGCTTCTATCCGTAGAGAGGTGAGTGCTACTTATTTAGCTAAATTCACTATTATTAATTCCAGCTGTCGGGCATGAAGGGAAATAATCCCCACTGTCCTCTTTTCCTATTGTCCCCAGGATCAGGGTACTAGTCCTGGTTACTCAGCAGGCAAGCAAGGTCTAGTCTCTAGTCTAGTTGAGTAACAAGGGAGAGAATTCCTATGCATGAGCCAGTTGCATGATGAGGGCACATGATCACCTTTTCACTATGTCCACTTCCTGTCCTCTAATGTCAAAGAGTATGGGTTGTGGGGTGGATATCATACTGAATAGTGAGGGAAAGAAAGAGACTTTAGATGGTGGATCCCCATAGCCACTACACAGAATTGGCATTCTGTTTCTTAAAAAGTATGCATAATAATCCTATTGGGACTAAGGAATTGGTGAGGATAATCAATGAAGACACCATTGAAGTGTTCCATTTCCATTGCTGTGCCCTTAAAGTTCTCAATACTCTGCCCCCAAAGAAATATACAGGGGATGGGTGGGGTCTCATCTGGTGCAGGCTCACCTCAGTAGCCATGGGATCCCTCCCTGACAGGTGTTCCAGACGGCAAGTGAGCGGGTGGAGACAGAGGGCCTGGCAGCCCTCCTCTCCCTGACGACGTGTTTGTCTTGCTCTGTGCTGAGGGCTGATGCTGAGGACCTCCTCGACTCCTTCCTTAGCAACATTCTACAGGGTAATGAGACCATGACAGCCAGAAAGGGGAGTGAGCATAATAGAGATGACATTTCTCAAGGGCCAATGACCCTTCATGTGCATCCCCCAATGTTCAGTGATTTGGGGCTGCAGCCCTAATTTGAATTAAAGACAGTTTGGTAACTGCTAGCAAACTGTTCTAGGTCTCACTTTCCAACCTCCATGGACTTTAGGGGCAGGAGGCAACATTTGGCCTACTCCCCAGGTCTGTGATTGCTGCCTCTCTAGACTGCAGGCACCATCTGTGTGAACCAGATATGAAACTGGTGTGGCCTAGTGCCAAGCTGTTGCAGGCAGCCGCAGGTGCATCTGCTCGGGCCTGTGACCACATCACCAGCAGCGTGCTGCCTCTACTGTTGGATCAGTTCCACAAGCACAGTCAGGTAAGGGGGTACAGTCTTGCGGGAGGGAGATGATTGGACCAACATGCCAAGATCCCTTTCTCAGAGACTCTGAGAGAGAGAGAGACCAAAACATTAGCTTAGGCCCAGAGGGATCTGGGGTTTTGCTCCCATTAGCCGCTGTTCATTCCCGTATTCACTCTTCACTGACTTAAGTCTTACATAAAAGGATAATTTCCCCTTCTTCCAGAGTAGCAGGATTGAAATCCTTTAAAATATTTTTTGACTCTAGTACTCTTTAATACATTGCAGAGCAACCAGCGACGGACAATCCTTGAAATGATCCTGGGTTTCTTGAAGCTGCAGCAGAAATGGAGCTATGAGGACAAAGGTGAGGTCACCTTCCAGTTGAGGTATCTTGAGGGCTGATGAAATCTGCAGCCTATAAAGGATAGCAGGGCAGATTGCTATACAGAGACAGTCTAGAATAGCAGTCCTGTTCTAAGGCTGTAGCACAAGAGAACACTGAATGGATGAGACCTATTTATCTTTCCAGTGCATTCCTGGATGCCTAATAGATTAAGCCCTTAAAATCTGTTCTGAGTTGTCTTTTCAGAGTATGAGTACATAGTGCCGAGTCAGTGATATGGAATTAGGGTTTCCTTCTAACCTGGCCTCTGTCTCTCCCTAGATGAAAGGCCTCTGAGTGGCTTCAAGGACCAGCTTTGCTCACTGGTATTCATGGCCTTAACAGACCCCAGCATTCAGCTTCAACTTGTTGGCATCCGTACACTCACAGTCTTGGGTGCCCAGCCAGGTACATCATAGGGAAAAGAGAGAAGATATGTGTATGGCCCCCCTCCTGGTGATTTTCTATCTTAAATGAAGAACAGTTTTCATTCCCTGTTCTCCCTGCAACACTAGTTGATTTGGGATTTCCAATAGGATTTTTGGAAGGGTTGTAGTGGCTGCAGGGGAAGAAAGGTGAGACTCATGTTCCCTTCTAACCACAGGTCTCCTATCTTCTGGGGACTTGGAGCTGGTGGTGGGTCACCTGTACAGACTGAGCTTCCTGGAGGAGGATTCCCAAAATTGGTAAGAATCTAAAGCAGTGAGGTAGAGCACACTGTTCCCTGCCTCTGTATGGCAGCAACAGATGCAGCAAGGACCAGGGCTCTGTGCTTCTGACCCTTGTCTCTCCTTAGGGAAGGTGGGCTCTGTGTTTGGCTCTGGCTGCTAACCGGTTGGAGAGATATGGGACTGCTCTCTCTTTTTCCTTGGGCATTAAGAAGCCCTGTCCAACTCAGTGGTGTAGGTATTTGAGTCCTGCTCTTTAGCAAGGTGGCCTTGGGAGCCCACATTCCTAGATCTGCTTGTTGGCAGGCCTTGGTGAGAGAACAGTAGGCCAAGACTCAGCTAATACTTATCTGCTCTGGCCCCAGTAGGTTGGCAGCACTGGAAGCATCAGGAGCCCTGGCTGCTCTCTACCCTGTGGCCTTTAGCAGTCACCTGATACCCAAGCTTGCTGAGGAGCTGCACAGAGGTAGGTATGGCTAATCTTTTGTGACCAGCCCTTCAGAGCAAGGCTTTGGGGGCCTTCATGCTTGCTACCATCACACAGTAAAACTTTGTCTCCTGGGTTGCTTTCAGGGGAGTCAGATTTGGCTAGAGGGGATGAGCCCACCAAATGTTCCCAGCATTTGCGCTGTCTGCAAGCTTTGTCAGCTGTTTCAGCACATCCCAGCATTGTCAAGGAGACGCTGCCTTTGCTGCTGCAGCATCTCTGGCAGGTGAACAAAGGTAGGTACCAGGAATAATCACCAGGAACTGGATGAAATGGGGACCTGCAGCCAGGGTTTGAAGTCGACACCTCTCAGGCAGTGGTTCTAATTGTAGTTGTACTGCAAGTGACATGGTAAACTTCTTTTAAAAAATTGATATATTGTAATTGTATGATATTTAAATCTGTGTATATACTATGTAATGATCAGATGAGACTGATTGGAGGGTCTGTCACCTCACATTTATCATTTCTTTGCATTGAGAACATTCAAAATCCTCACTATTTGTTTTTTTGAAATATTCAACTAAGTGAGGTACCCTGGGTTTGATCCATAGCACTGAAAAATTTTTTTTCCAATTAATCATTATCAGCCATAGTTACCCGACTGTACTGTTGAACATTAGAAGTTATTTCTCCTATCCAGCAGCACTCCCTGTACTCATTAACTATCACCTCTTCATTCCCCACCCCCATACCTTTCCCACTCTCTGGTAACCACTATTCAAAACAGTATTTAGGGACTGCAGTTGTAGTTCAGTAGTAGAGTGCAGACCTAGCATGTGTGAGGCACTGGATTTGACCCTCAGCACCACATAAAAAATAAATGTGTCCATCTACAACTTAAGAAAAAATAAATAAAAACAAAAAAACACAGTATTTGTCTTTCTCTGGATGTGGTGAACTTTAAAAAAAAAAAAAAAAAAATTACAGGTACCTTACTACAATTGAATCAGTATCTGACTTGTAAAATAGCAACTGTAAAGAGTTATCAAGTGATTTTCAAGTGCATGGTGCTCAATATGGTCAACCAACAGCCTGGGTGTCATCTAGGAACTCACTAAAAATGTAGTTTCAGCCCTAACTGATGAGAATCTGCTTTTGAGCTGAATCTCCAGGTAACTCAGGTACTCTCATGGCCAAAGTAATCATAGCTGTTGCTAATAGGAATCTATTCACTGTCACCCTGAGTCCTGACTAATCAGTTCTCTGCTTTGGACTGTCCAGCCCTTGTGGGTGGATTCAACAGCTTTTAGGTAGAGACAAGAACAGTAGACTCACACTGTGGCCTGGGTCTGATTCCTGACTCTGTACTTCCTGTGACCCTGGAAAAAACACTGATAATTTCATTGAGGCTCCATATCCACCTCTGTAAAGTGGAGGAAGTGATTATGAATTATGAAAACAAAGGGAAGAGAGTAAGTGAATACTTCTGCTGCAGATTTGGCACAGAGCAGGTCTCACCTTTAAAGTCAGAATAGAGAAAAAAGCTAATAACTGGGCTCTTAAATAAGACACTTTCTTCTAAACATTGTCTTTGACTGCTATTTTATCTGCTGTATCAGAAATACCTAATGTGCTTTTCAGAAAACCTTAGACAACACTGACTTTCTCCCCACCAGGGAATGTGGTTGCAGGATCCACTGAAGTCATTGCTATCTGCCAGAGTCTCCAGCAGGTGGCAGAAAAATGCCAGCAGGACCCCGAGAGCTGCTGGTATTTCCATGAAACCGCTGTACCTTGCCTGCTTGCCCTGACTGTGCAGGCTTCCATGCCAGGTAATTTTCTCCACCTCTCCTCATCCTGTCAGAATTCTGCCTTCCACTATTGTTGGACAGCACTGCCACCCACTGAGTATTAATGATACTGCATTTTGTTCCATCAGGTTTACTTTGAATCTTTTGTCCAAGTGAGTTACTTCAGAGGAAAGGGTGCTAAACATGATCAATGGCAGAAACCAGGATCCACTAGATTTAGTAGTGTACGAAAGGATGCATACCAGGCTGGAGATATAGCTCATCATTAGAGCATTTGCCTAGCATTTGTGAAACCCTAGGTTCAGTTCCTAGCACCTCAAAAAAAAAATGCATACCTTATTTCCTTTTAATTGATTCTATGGGGATAGTAATATCTATATCACATGGTAGTTGTTAAGGATTAAGGAAGATAATGTGTGATGCCCAGTTGCACAACTAGTGTTCAGTGTATGATAGCTGGTATATATAAGGACCTATAAAAATAAATTCAGGTTGTTTTAAAATTTTTTAAAAGACCAGCATTTCTAGGTCTAATATTAAGAATGTTCATATTAACATCCTCTTTCCCATTGTGCCTAAGGACTAGGCACAGTGCTCCCAAGAGCTCCATCTGTTTCTGGTGCCTTGCTGATTCTCAAGGCCACAGTACTAGAGGACAGATTGAGAACTGCTGCTTTGTGGCTTGAGTCAAGCTCATTGTGACAAGGACAGGAATTAATCATTTTGGATTTCTGAACCAGTCAAGGCCTTTTGATTCTATGTATATGTTTTGGTGTTTTTGCAGAGAAGGAGCCCTCAGTTCTAAGAAAAGTGCTGTTGGAAGAAGAAGTCTTGGCCGCCATGGTGTCTGTCATTGGCACTGCCACCACCCACCTGAGCCCTGAGTGAGTATAAGTTTTGCTGATAAAGCTAAAGAAGGGGTTTTTAACACCATGGACTATAGGGGTGGGCAAGCCATAGGCAGTATTCTTAGTTGCAAAATCACCTGTAGAACATTTTAAAAACTATACATTGAGTTCCTTACTAGAGTTTAAGCTATAATAGAGTAGAGATTTGGTCTGTTTCGCTCACTGCTCTATCACAGCAGTCTCAAAGGGAATGTTTCCAAGCATATAATATGTGCCAAATTAATATTTGTCAAATACATAATGATCCTAGCCTGCACCATTGGCTCAGTGATCCTAATGAGAACCCCTGTTGGAAAGGCACTGCTGTGGAGGGAAGGGCTGTTTAGAATCCTAGTCCCTTGATAACACCTGTTCTCTGCCCCCCAGATTAGCTGCCCAGAGTGTCACCCGCATTGTGCCCCTCTTCTTGGATGGCAACACCTCCTTTCTGCCTGAAAACAGCTTCCCAAGCAGATTCCAGCCGTTCCAGGTAAAAGAGTCTGATGGATCAGATGAGGGAGAATCTTGGGATTTGTATCCTTCAAACTTCTTCTTGTAGGGCTGATCTAGGGTGGGTATAGGAGCAGACAAGCCTATTGCTGGCAGGACAGGCCTGAAACAGCTTTTTTTTCCCTTATAGGATGGCTCCTCAGGGCAGAGA
Organism: Marmota marmota marmota; assembly: GCF_001458135.2. NCBI lineage: Eukaryota > Metazoa > Chordata > Mammalia > Rodentia > Sciuridae > Marmota > Marmota marmota. The sequence goes on along the minus strand of NW_025999999.1, from coordinate 3,383,252 downwards.
CGGCTGATTGCACTGCTGATGGCCTTCGTCTGCTCCCTGCCACGAAATGTAAGTTAGTACAACATTTGGGGAGTTGGATCTTGGGGTGACCTGGGCTGAAATTTGCCAGGCCAAGCTGATTTTTTACTTCCCCCACTAAAGAATTTAGTTCTCATCTGTCCTTCTGCCAATCCCTGCTGGCACTTCTTACTAGGTATCTTTTGGAGTTCAAGTGTTTTCTGGGTCCGTTACATAGCCAGGTTTTCTGTAGGTGGAAATCCCTCAGCTGAACCAACTCATGCGGGAGCTTTTGGAGCTGAGCTGCTGCCATGGCTGCCCCTTCTCCTCCACTGCTGCTGCCAAGTGTTTTGCAGGACTCCTCAACAAACATCCTGCAGGTATTAGTGAGCCTGGGTTGGGAGCCTCCTCAAACCTTTAAAAAGGGGGCTTGCTGCCAAGTGCAGTGTCACACACCTGTAATCCCAGCAGTTCGGGAGAATGAAGCAGGAAGATCGTAAGTTCAAAGCCAGCCTCAGAAATTTAGCAAGGGGCTAAGCAACTCAGTGAGACCCTGCCTCAACATACAAAATTAAAAGAGCCAGGGATGTAACTCAGTGATTAAGCACCCCTGAGTTGAATACCCAATACCAAAAAAAAAAAAAAAAAAAAANTAGTGAGATCCTGTCTCAAAATAAAGGGCTGGGGGGTGTAGGCTCCATAGTAAAGCACCTCTGGGTTTAATACTCAGTACCTCCAAAAAAAAAAAAAAAAGAGCTTATTAGTAACATAACAGGGCTGCCCCTGCTCAAACACTGTCACCAGATCTTGGGACAAGACTCTAGAGGAGAAGCTAGACAAAGCGTTACAGGGTTCTACAGTGGCACTCAACAGAGAAGCTTTATTGGGAGTTGACAACCTTCTCCTCCAATGCCAGCATCCCTGTGTTGAGTGGACTATACCAGGCTCTTATGCTAGTGTCTTATTTTTTCTCCAGATGAAATGATATTGATACGGTTTCTTGGGTATTCTGCACTTAAATGACTTACGTTCTCATCATTAAAGGAAAAAGTGCTGCCATTGCATCAGCATGTCCTGCTTCCTTTTTAGGGCACCAGCTCGATGAATTCCTCCAGCTGGCTGTGGACACAGTGGAAAATGGCCTGGGCTCCAAGCCTTCACGCAGTCAGGCCTTCACACTGCTGCTCTGGGTAAGGAGGTGGAATCAATTCTGGCTGGACACAGGCAGTTATTTGGTTAAATAAAATGTCCCTGATGACCCTGAGCCATAAGCAGCTACCTCCAGGTTCTGGGGTTTGACTTCGTCTCTCATATTACAGGTAACAAAGGCCCTAGTACTCAGATACCATCCTCTCAGTTCCTGCCTTACTGCCCGGGTAAGTCCTTCCTTTCTGGGACACAGGAGAACTCAGACTTAAATAGGAACCCTCTTACCCTGTTGCTCCTGGAAACCACTTCCATCCTCCTCCTTGGCATTTAAGGTTCTTCATCCCTGATGTACCTCAGAGATTCTCTTTTCTCTAGCTTATGGGCCTCCTGAGTGACCCAGAACTAGGCCCAGCAGCAGCTGATGGCTTTTCTCTGCTCATGTCTGACTGTACTGATGTGCTGACTCGAGCCGGCCACGCTGATGTGCGGATCATGTTCCGTCAACGTTTCTTCACAGATAATGTGCCTGCTTTGGTCCAAGGCTTCCACACTGCTCCTCAAGGTAAGAAATCTGAAAGGCAGGCCCCCAGATATATAGACCTCTGTTTCACTTGGGAACAGTCTAAAATAATTTATGACCCAAGCGCTTCTTTAGAGTTGTGCTATGTTCTATACCCAGAAAACTAAACTTCCCGATTCTTGCCCCACTTTTTCCTTTAATCAGTATATCTTGCTTATTCTGAGCTTGAGTTGCTTTGTTTTCCTTCTCCTTTTGTATGCTGAAATTCCAGCCTTCTCAGAGATTGGAGTTGAGTTCTTGAATGACTGTCTAAGCCTGTTTCCCCCCAAGCTTCTCCATTTTTTTTTTTTTACAGATGTGAAGCCAAACTACCTGAAGGGTCTGTCCCATGTACTCAACAGATTGCCCAAGCCTGTGCTTTTGCCAGAGCTGCCCACAGTAAGTTTCTATAATCAGCCTCTAAACAAGAGACAAAGCTTTTCTCCCATAGCCTGGGCCAGAAAGGGGAGAACAAAGATCATCACAATGTGGTCACCCCTCTTTTTCTGTTGCCTCTTAGCTTCTTTCCTTGCTGTTGGAGGCCCTATCATGCCCCGACTCTGTGGTCCAGCTGTCTACCCTCAGCTGCCTTCAGCCTCTTCTACTGGAAGCACCCCAAGTCATGAGTCTTCATGTTGAAACCCTGGTCACCAAGTTTCTGAACCTCAGTTCCAGTCCTTCCATGGTGCGTTGAGCCCTAGCACCTCTGTGGTACTTCATCTCTCCTCAGGTCTCCCTCATCTCTGTATGATTGTGTTCCAGGCTGTCCGGATCGCTGCACTGCAGTGTATGCATGCTCTCACTCACCTGCCCACTCCTGTGGTGAGTACCTCTGTTGTCCTCCCTGGCCTGGGAACCTCTTTCAAGAACCAGGGAAGTACCTCTTTGCCTTTATCAAGTGAGATTAGCCACCCTGCTGTGTGGTTAAGATATGAACTACAAGGAATGAATCTAAAAAATACTGACCACCCAATAAATAGAATGGCCATCCTGCCACTTGGCATCCTCTAGAATCACTAAAAAAGTGTAGGATATATTATATGTGCTTAGCACATGTGAGGCCCTTGGTTCAATCTCTCCCATTAAAAACGGATAGGATATATTCTGCTCTTTTTGAATATTAGTTCTACAAAGCCAGAGAAGCAGCTCTTCTGGTTGCTAAGTTTGACCTTGGCTAAGATTATCTCCTCTGACTCCACAGCTGCTACCATATAAACCACAGGTGATCCGGGCATTGGCCAAACCCCTGGATGATAAGAAGAGACTAGTGCGAAAGGAAGCTGTGTCAGCCAGGGGAGAGTGGTGAGTTCTAGGTCATGGGGAGAGATGGGACCAAAACGAGCCTTACTGCTGATGCTGCCGATTTTCTTTATGCTTACAGGTTTCTGCTGGGGAGCCCTGGCAGCTGAGCCCTTATTTCTGGCCTAGACTCTTCTGACAATCTAACCTGGAATTACTAACTCAAGCCATCTTGCCCAAGGCAAGAATACTAGCCTCTGCCCGCCTTTCCCACAGACACAGCACAAGCGCTGGGCCTCTGCTGCATGGCTATACAAGAAAAAACAGAATCCTAATTTCTAAAGGATTCGTGAATTAACTGAGCAAGTCTACTTGTTTTTGAAGGAAGATCTTGGGTTGTGGGGCCCTTCTGTTGTATCTCATGTCAGGAAATGGGAGCTATGCTGCTGAGGGGTGAGTGCAGATGACTGTGACCCTGAAGACCAGGGATAGTGGATGATAGTGAACGCGTGTGTACCTGCTGGAGAATAAAGGTTTCTTTTGGTAATGGTGCTAACTATCAGAGATAGTCCCCCTCACCCCACATATGCCTCAGTAGCACATAGCCAGAGGTGGCACAGTGATGTTTAAGGGTTAGTCAAGAATTCTGCAGGGCATCCAACCCCTCCAAGTAAGGGCAATGAAGGTGTGAGCAGAATATCTACTCACTAGGCCCTGACCCTGACTTCTCCCACCCTTCCCTGCCCTAGAACTAGGCAAAGAATTAAAAACCCATATACTTTTACAAATCAAACACCTTTATTTTTGTTCCCTTCATTAGCATGTGAGAAGTGGCAGTGACCTGGGCAGCAGGCCTGTTGTCTTTGCCCCATTAAGAAGTTAGGATCCCAGATGTACCCTTCAGGTGTTTCCCCAAACAACAAGTGGGAGAGGTGATGGCCAGCCCCAGTGCTGTGACATGGAGAATATCAGATCAGCACCGGACAAGGTAGCTAGCTGCCTGACCCCTAGGCTGGGGCTAGAATTTATTTGCCTGAGTAAAGGGATTTTAGTCCTAGGATTTCTCCACATTGTGTCTTGCTTCTGCCCTGGCCAGGCTGGTCCTTCAGTTGTTCCTGCATAGTACCTTAAGGCAGGCCCACTGGCTCCTTTTGATGAAGGGTTCCAAGGAAAGCTGCCCTTGGAGGCCCTTGAGACAGTGTAGGCAGCAGAACAAATACTCAAGTGTGGCTGGCACAACCCAGCTCACACCGCCATCACAGAGGCTGAGTGAACAGTCACCCAGGGAGGGGGGTCCCAGCTCATTCCATTCCCATGGGGCAAGTGACTAGAAGGTAACAGCACACGGGTAAGCCAGTGCCTACAAGAGAAGACAGAAATGTTTCTGAGTTCCAAAAGTTCCTGGTGTCCTTTCTATTTATTTTACAGCAAGCATACATCAAGCACAAAGGTAATAAGAGTCCTAATACTGTCCATTTGATCTGTCTTCTGGGCCCTTGAAGGCCTTTTGAGGTTTTGAGCTATTCTAAGGGGCCTCTGCAAGCACAGTGTTAGGCAGGAGTATAATAAAGATGAGAAAGGGAGGAAGGAAAGAACTGACAATGTGACTGGTTGTTTATTGCCTCAGTAATTCAGTTTGAAGAATGACTTCCCCTTGTCTCTAGGGCTGAGAGAGCTAGCTTTGTTTATTGCCTCAGGACTCCAAACACTGCCTACAAATGAAAAGTGATTGGCAACTACTACATACTACCTTTTTCAGTATTCTAGTGTAGTCATCTTAAACCTGATCTGCTCCTTAAGCCGTGGTTTGAGCCCCAAGCCCCTCTGTCTTAAATGAAAGCAATGTTCTTTACTCCTACAGTTTAGAATTGCAAAGACAGGGACATGTGGCTATTTAAACTCATGAAAATGAAATCCAATTAAAATCCTTCAGTGGCACTATCCACATTCTAAGTATTCCCAGGTAGAGGCCATCTTTCTCATCACTGGTCTCTTACTTTACCTTCCTGTGTCCACACCCAGGAATACCTTCCAGTTGTCCAGACAGCCATAGTTGTAAGGATTCCTAAATACCTAGAGCCAAGGAAAAGAAAAAACATTTCTACAGACCTCTTCTTTATAATCCCCTTCTCATTTTGGAGACAATTTTGGCTAAATTGAAGCCTAGGTAAGCAAGTTCTGGCATTATGTTATAGTTACAGAGTTGTCCCTGACCATGTCCTCTGCTTCCAGGATACAGGTTCAGTTACCTACCTGCCCACCCAAGCCCTCAACCCCACTCACTCTGCCCTTCGCCTGTAGTCGACGTCTTTCCTTCTTGTTGATGTGCCTTTCAATGCTAGTCTCACCCCGGCTGATGAGAACAGCATGCCATATGGTTAGGGCACCCAGGGCAAGTGCCACAGAACTAAGAAAATAGACAAAGATTGGTGGAAATTAGGGCCATTGGATGTAGGTCTGAAGTTGAGCTACACAATGATTAGTTAGCAACCTCTCTGCCTCATTTTTCTTATCTCCTGGCATACTTCCTAGATTAACTTGTACTTTCACCATATCTATAAAGAACATCAGGCTCCCATCTACTCAGGAGGAGGCTGAGGAAGGGGTATCACATTGATGTTCAAGGTCAGCCTAGGCTATTTAGTGAGACCCTGTCTCAAAATAAAATTTTAAAAGGGCTGGGGATGTAGCTCATTGGAGCACCTCTGTAGCATTTGTGAGGCCCCAGATTCCATCCCTAATACCTAAAAATAAAATTTAAAAATGTGTCAGTGTAGGATGAAAATAAGTCATGTGGAAAGGAAGGGGGAGAAATAAGTCTATTGAGAGAACATTCTATATTTCCTAAAAACTCATGCTTGGGAGACAGTGAAGAGTAGCAAAAACACTGGGGGATAAGATAAGGGTGACATGAAATTTGCATTCCAGCTGTAGCACTCCTAGCCATGTATCAAGGAACACATCACTTCATTCTATAAATCTATAAAATGCAGTCACCTACCCTTTAGATAGTTACTACCAGGAATAAATAAGTTTAACTTACCTTGGCACATAATAAATAACAAGCATGCTTACATCCTTAGTGCTTGGTAAACAGCAGTGCTCATGTCCTGAGTGTTCCCTGCCCCAAAATGCTGAAGAAAAGTGCTGACTCTGCCAACCTCAATTAGACTAGAACAGAGGCAGGTCATTCAGGATGGGTTCCTGCCTGCATTTGGGCACTTAAAAAAGGTTTTTCTAAAGCTGCCCTACCCTTAAAACTATCAAAACTGAGTTAAATACCTGCACAGGAACCAGAGGTAGACAAGGCTCTTGTGAGTTATCCTTTCCCGAAAGGAGAAGGTGGGTGGTGGGGTCTGGTGATAAGTCTAGAAAAAGAAAAAAGCAAAGCCTGGCTCCTTTTGCTCAGTTGGTCTCTATCAACTGCCACCAAAGCCCCCAGCACCTATATGCAGGAAGTATTCCAAACCCAGGCAGAAAAAATGGAGACTAAAACTACACAGGAGTCAGGACAGCAGGCAAAGGAGTGGACCAAACCTGGTGGCACCAACACATGGACAAACACTGGGCAGGGCAGGTCTGGACAAGATGGAAAAGCACAGGAGGAGAGCTGACCCTGGGCCTTTAGGTTGACAACATGAATGGGGCTCCAGGGGAAGCCACTCCATTCCACAGCCATAACTCCTTTATGTGGCTGTATCCCCAAGAAAGGAGACCAGACCCATAACCGGCATTCACTAATTGGAGAGGAAAAAATCATTAAGAACTGAGAAGGGCAGCAGAGGTACAGCATATAAGCCCAGGATGTGCTCAGAATAAGGAGTTCTAAGAGGCAGAGTGGGGATTACCCAGATGCAGATGGACCAGCTTGATGTCTGTCCCCTGGAACCCCATTACACAGACTAACACAGGCTCCTTGCTGCTCAGGCCATCACCAAGACAGAGTCCAGGCTCAGCCCAAATATGATGATGGGATAGTCAAAAATTGTCACATCCCAGACACTTCCAGCTTGCCCCAAGCCACTTAGTCCACCTACTGCAGCCTCCCTAAACATCCCTGATTCAGCCTACTGAGGCTCAACAAGCCCCTACAACTAAAGTAGCAGGCCCAGCTGTTTGAGCAGCTCTATGTTCCTGGCCTGAGCAGCAGGAGGCAGTGGGGTGGGGACAGCCCACCTGGTTGGCAACCGCCTGCAGTTTGTTCTTGTCGAGCTGTTTCATTTTCTAAGGGGATGGAAAACAGTGCTGGTTATACTCTTAAGACCCTGGGGTGGGGGTGCTACCCGTCCCATTCCTTAGGGACAGGCTCACACCCTGAAACACTGCACCATTGAGTCACCCTGCTCCTAACCGTAGGCTCACCTCAATGGCAGCATAAGCCTCCCGGAAAAGGTCCCAACTTCCATAGCTGCAGTAGACACAGCCCAGAGTCATGAAAAAGCAGAAAGAGAAGAAGTACCGATGGTTATAGTGGCCCACACAGTTATTTAGCCAGGCTGGTGAGGGGATGATTAAGGACAAGATCAAACGATTTCAGTGGTGTCCAGGCCTCTGGTTCATACTTGGTTAAAGAGCATCAACCAAGCAAGAATTATTTTCCAAAGGCAAGAAAATATGGGATTATTTCCTAAGGTTCAGGTCAAAGTCTCATAAGCATTTCAGAGCACTCAAGTACCCCCAGAGAATCATGAAAATGAATCTGCCAATACTTTAACCTCACTAGGGTTAACTGGACATCTGTATGGGACAACACAGGGGGACCCATGATTCTATTTGGTACCCCCAGGGGACAGCCAGCGAAGCCCTGGCATCACTTTCCACCCAACAGCTATTAGCATAACAGCCTACAAAAGAAACCTGTTGAAAGATCCCTGGCTCAGGCTGGGGATATAGCTCAATTGGCAAAAGTGCTTGCCTCCCATGCACAAGGCCCTGGGTTCAATCCCCAGCACCACCAAAAAAAAAAAAAAGATTCCTTGCACCCAGAGAATCCATCCCAGAGAGCCTATGAGCCTCCTGTGCCCCGCAAGAGATGATCAACCCCCACAATGTCTTTTCTACTAACTTCTCATGAGCCCAGTGTTCTCTGCACGGTGAAGTCTTAGGCATGTGGCCATTAACCCTGTATAGTGCTCTGGAACTAAAGAAGTCAGTCTCAGGCAGAAGAAAGCAAAAGGATACGGCAGTGATGGTCCATCTTCAGCACACACCTGTGAGGGAGGGACACAGGCTCTGTTTAGGTGGCCATGGTTCTTGAGATGTCAGTACCAATCCTTTCCTACAAGGGCCAGCATCCTGCTGAGGTGGAGAGGGCACAGACTTTGAAGACAGCCAGGCTTTGCTTCAAACCCAGCTCTATAACTTATTGGCTATGTGATACTGGACAAAGTAATCCTCTCTTGAGTCTCAGTTTCCACAAGTAGTAATAATGCCTAACTCAGAACCATCCTGAGGACTATGTTTCAGGAAATAAGAGAATGTTGCCTAGGACGAGATGGATGCTTGATACATGTCTTAGCAAACTCTTAAGTCAGGTTTTGCCCTAGGGCCACAGCAAGAGAGTCACTTCTGGGGTTCATAAAGAACAAAGCCAAGACCAACCTATTGCAGATGCTGCAGTGGTGTGTTCGGGCAGGTTTGGGATAAATACACTTCTTACAGATGGAGACTGTGGCAATGTCATTCCTGCCCTGTGAAGAAAGAGCATCATGACCACTATGGCAGCACCATTTCTATGCCTCAAAATATTCCATGACACTCTCCCACTCCTGAGACTGGCTCAGATAGCTGCAACTCTGCCCCTACCTCCCCTCCCCCCAGCGGAACCCACCTGGGGTGGGTACCCAGGTGGAGTGGTGATGGCCTGGTAGTAATGGAAAACGATGAGAATCAGATTCCAGTGACTGTAGAAGAAATGCCAGCAGAGTCGTGGCACCGAGTAGGTTTGAAGGATGAGAGGCAGGACACACAAGTAGGCGATGGCCACGATGGAGCCCGTCAGCACTATCACCAGCACCACGAACACCTGCCAACACCAGTGAGGTCAGGTAGACACAGTAAGAACGCTATACCCAGAGGAGACTCAGGAATTTCTCTAGGGATAGAGGGCTGGCCTCCAGAACCTAATGCAGGTCTATCAGTGAGAGACACGTCTCTCTGCTCCCCCCAAAACATTCATTTTCCTGCTCCTAGGCATCACTTACCACCCCAAACCAGCGGATCACGTTGTCCACCAGCCAGTAGACAGGCTCAAAGGCAGCATCGACAGCAGTATCACCACCCCCAAAGGAGTTATAGAGCAAGGAGCGCAGGCAGACCTTGCCATAGCGCCAGCGCTGTACCAGGCCCCGGAGCAGAGGTGGGCAGCGGCGCCTGTAACCCAGGAGCAGAAGCAGGCGCAGACAGAGGCGGGCTGGGCCCAGCAGCAGGCTCCGCTGACCCCTCATCGCTCCTAGGAGAGGATACCATTGTAAGGATCCAGTGTGAGTCCTATCCCTCCCTCCCCAACCATTGGGAAGGCCCTGAGCACCAGCTCAGAGGGCAAACACCTAAGACTAAGACCCAGCTAGGCCAGTCACCAGCTGTGAGGAATACGAATGGCACTTCATTTTTCTATGGAATGTCCAGTGCTCATGTCCTAACCAGAAAGAGGGACTGGAGGTTCTGAACCTGCATAAATTGTATTTATATTATGCCACAGGGGTGCACAGCAAATCCACTTAAACTAAAGGGGTCATGGTATTAGAGTAAGGGAGAGAAAGGTGGCATCACAAAGGAGTCTTTGGAGCTATCTGTGTAGAAACCATTGAAAGAAGCATGGCCCACATGAACAAAGCTGCCCAGTACATCTTAGCAAGACCACTGTGGCAGAAGTTTCCCAGGGCCTCCTGCCTGCCCTGACCACCAAGGGTATAGCATATGAATCCTACACATAGATTTGCCTTGGTGCTGTCTTGGTAAAAGATACTTTTTCCTACTCCCTCTAGGCTGATGTTCCAGGCCAGGAGACTCAACCTGGTAGCATGAGATTACTGTCTCCTGTCAAGACAGCCAACCCTCAAATGACATAAGATGCTTTGTCTCCAATTCCACTCCCAGCCCTACCCCAAGGGTACAGCAGCCAGAACAACTTCAGGTATTCAGAGCAACAGAACCAAGGCTGGAGACACAGCTGTGGGAGGGATCTCCATGCTGGTGGCTCATGAAAACCTCAGGGCCTGCCCTCTCAGTGACAAGTCTTCCCTGATGCACTAGTAAGACACAAAAGGACCTTCTCTGCAGCTGCTGCCCTTGGCCCCAAGCTTCCCAACCAACTTTCCCAGCTGTGCAAGAGCCTCCATCCCTTGGCACTCTCCACCTCATCCACAGCATAGGAGCTCACTGCCCAGGCAATGACCAGGACACAGATGCTCTACCAGACTTTTTCCATGACAGTCTCAATTCTGCAGATTAACTCTTTTACCAGAAAGGAAATTATCTGATTTTCCCCTAGAGCAGCCAGGAAAGGCCGCTTTGTCCTTAACAACTCCACTGACTTATTTAACAGGCAGCTCAAAACCCAGCAGAAACTGGAGGAGGCTGCTGTGCTATGGGGATGGTTTCAATTCAGTAACTAGAGCAATGTATTCTCTTTGCACTCTGGCTCATCCCCACAGAAGATCTTTCAAAGAAAAAATAATTACCTCCTCCTACATGCCATGTAAGCCTTACAGAGAAAAGAAACCCAGCAGACAAGGCCTACAAAAGGAGAGAAAGACAATTTAGGAGGACCTACCCGATGCACCAGGATAAAGAAACTGGCCATTCCCATCACCTCCTAGGAAGATAAGAAAATTAAAAGGAAGTGTAGAAAAGAGGAAAACCAGTAAGCTCAGATTTGGATGCCTATTGTTTGGAACCATGATTTGGCTAAAGCATGAATTTTCAAAACAGTAGACAGCCAAAATTAAATGTAAGAGTAGAACAGGACAACTGCCCCACAACAAATCTAGGTGACTTTTAGACTGTCCACACCACTGTATTCTCCCTTGCTACAGATAATGGAGAATTTCCTAGTTGCTAAAATATTTTCTGTAACAACGGCATACCTATCAGATACATTCCTCATAGGTAATCAATAGGAATCATATTCTACCTCAAAGCCACGACTAGTAGTCTAAAAAAATAAAAATTATCCTTCTTAGATTCTCTACTTTTCAGATTCTTCTCAACCACTTCCTGAATTCCTGAGCTCTACATGAAATGTCTACCCCAAAGACTAGATTTAGCAACTCTCATCTTCCCAAACGTAACTACTTAGGGTTCAATTCTGCCCCTAAGTAGTTCTGTGACCTTAGGCAAATCATTGATCCCTGCTGGAATTTAATAACATTGTGTTCTCATTCAATGAGGAGGTAAGATTAAATGGTAAGATCCCTTCTAGCTCTAACCCTTTATAAATATACGAGTCTGTGTGTGTGTGTACACACATATATTTGGTAAAGTATAAATGAAAAGTTTATAAAGTACTTAGCACAATACCTGGTTCATGAAAATACTCAAATAGTTGTTAAATTAATGACCTGGAGGGTTGCAGAAGTGGAAAGCCTGGTCAGATATCTATCTGTTCCACAAACATCAGCAAGGTCATTCCTGAAATGTGATAACACTAAATAAAGTGCCTGCTGCTAACATTCTTCCTGATTAATAAAGAAGAGAGAAAGTAAAATAAAGAAAATAGAAACCGTAATTAGAATCACAGCATGAAAAAGAGCTAAAAGACATTTTAGAAAACAAGTCTAACAAGAAGTCAACCCAAACAAGTGAACAGAAAGCTTGCAGATGAAGAAACACAAGTCAAATTTGGTTGATCAAAATATGAACCCAGGCCCTTCCTCTCACTTTTAGCTACTGAGACACGGGAGGCATGGGGATGCCAGGGAAAAGATGTTATCCATGGGCCACAATGAAACAGGTTTCATTTCAGGAAATTGAAGAGCAAACAAAAAAATTATGTGTTGGGATGGGGGGCTGTGAGCTCAGAGTGAACAGGGAAGGAAATAGAAAAGCACATTTCTACTCTCATACCAAGATAAACTCTGACTAGTCCCATTCCTCAGTAGTACCCACAGGCCATGGTGGCCATCTGCCACCAGATTAGAGACTGCAGGCCACAACACTCCCCTCATCCCTGAGCTCTAAATCACCATCTGTTTCCCTAGGGAAAAACCGATTGGCAAAAAAAAAAAAAAGGGGGGAGGGATAAGGAGGTACAGATTCCAGAACAGCCAGAATTTAGACAAAATAGATCAGAGTCGTCGCAAATTTCATCTAGACTAAGATGCTGCTCTCAAGTTGTTTACAATCTCAAGTAAGAGATGTCAGACTTCAGTAAAGCGCAGTATTTCATTCATATGCAGACATCCCTTCTGGGTTGCCAGCTTTAAAAAAAAGAAGTAATGCATGCACTTAAGAAGGGGCCCTCACAACTGGAGGATCCAATGCAGGACTGAAAGCTGCAGTTACAAAACCCAGGAAAATGTTCCGTGTCTCAAAAAGGGCAGTGATGTCAAACTGCAACGGACAGATGGCCAAAAAACTTTGGTTCCGGCTTGGGCTCTACCTCGAATTATGTTTGAGCCTTTGAACAAGTCAAACCCTGTCCCTGGATCTGAGTTTCCAAACCTGTGAAATGGGCAAGTAGGGCTGGCGGACCTCCTTCCGGCTTTGCGCCTCACAGAAGCCCCGAGGGTACGCTCTGCCAGAGGAGGACACGGCCCTGCAGGGCGGGGCGCGCAGTGAGCAGGAACCTGGACTCACATCAAGGCCCTGGGACAGGGCCCGACCCTAGAAAAATGGACAAGGATGGGGAGCAAGGGCCGCGACTTCTCCTTACCTGCACCCTGCCGACTCCTCAATCAGCCAAATTAAACACCGCAGCCTCTGCGGCCGCTCACCACCCCCCCCTCCAGCTCGGTGCCCGGGCCAGGCCCGGTTCAATCCGACCCACCATTGCCAGTCACCCACAGCGCCAGTAAGCGGACCGGGACCCGCCGCCAGCCCATCCTCAACCATGAGCGCAAGCGCGTGCCCTGAAACCTCGAAGTTCCACCTCCGGTTTTTTCCCGGAGCAACCTGGGAAATGGAGTTTACCCCGGAGACATAGCCCCCGCTGATCACGTGTCAAAGTGCACCAATTGGCGCATATCTTACTGCGGAACTGCGCCGGTGTGTGACCAATGAGGAATCGGCTCCGTTTACATCCGGGCTTTACGACAGTGGCAGTCATGGCGCCACCCGTGAGATATTGCATCCCTGGTAAGTGAGGGCCGCCCGTACAGAGCCATGGATAGTGACAAAGTCAGGAATCCTGAACTGCTTCCTGCTTCTGGGAGCCCAAGGCTGATGCAGCGTTTTTTCTGCAGGCGAACGTCTGTGCAATTTGGAGGAGGGCAGCCCTGGCAGCGGCACCTATACCCGGCACGGCTACATCTTTTCTTCGCTTGCGGGCTGCCTGACGAAGAGCAGCGAGAACGGCGCGGTAAAGGAGGCGGCTTCCCTTTTCCTGTCTCTCTTAGGCTGCCTTTGAGTTCTGATTTTTAGACACCGGCGCCGCGGACGCGTCTTTGGTGCCTCACCAGTAAAACGATTCAGCCTCTCGGGGTTTGCCGTCTGTGATGGCCACTGCTGTGCACTTACCAGTTTGGTTTATCTCGCCTCGTTGGGCTGCCGACACTCTGGGACGAGGCTGGAGCGAGGACAGATGCAAACTGAGAGTAGCCCAGCCCAGCAGTGAGCTGAATCCCATCAGAATGTCGCCTACTTTTCCTCCTTATACCCCCACTATTTCCTCCTCACTCACTGCAATCTAGTCTTACTGGCTTATTTCATTATCGCTAACACGCTAAGCGCCTTACTGCCACAGAAATTTTGTATACCTGCCATTTTTCGGGAACACACTCCTCTTCTCCTTAGCTTGTGTATTTCTTACATCTTTCAAAAGCCTCTCTAGTGTCATTTTCTCAAAGAAACCCCCTAGACTCACTGGTTGAGGAAAGGGTTTGTAGGGACTTGTTTTGTTAAAAATTTACAACAAACTATTCCTTCCCCTGAGCATTTCAGCACTCGGGTTTTTGTGTGTGTGGGGGGGGTGGTGTTTGTTTGTTTTTTGTTTTGTTTTGGTTTTTTGGCACCAGGAATTGAACCCAGGGACACTTAACCCCTGAGCCACATTCCCAGCCCTTTTTTATTTTGAGACAGGGTCTCACTAAGTCGCTCAGGCTAACTTTGAGCTTGAGGTCCTCCTGCCTCAGTCTCCCAAGTCACTGGGATTACAGGTGTGAACCACTGAGCCCAGCCACCTTATGAGAGAAAACATATGGCCCTTCTTCTAACTTTGGCTTATTTCTGTTAGCATAATGTACTCAAGTTTCATCCATATTCCTTCAAACGACATAATTTTATTCTTCTCTATGGCTGAATAAACTTCATTGTGTATATATGCCATAATTTGGCTATTGTGAATTATGCTGCTAAAAAACAATGGTTAGATGCTGGAAGTAGACTCTATGCGTGTTGTCAGGCCTGAGGGCCTCTTTCATTTTTGTCAAAGAGAGGGCTAACCTCTCCTTTCATACAACACTCAAGCATTTTCATGTGTTAGTCATAGTGCTAACCTCTGAAGATGTAGTAATAAGCCAGATACACTTAGTTTTTTCTGTGGAGGGCCCAGACGCAATTCAAACAAATAAATGTTCAAATGAGTGTCTCATTAACAATTGTGATAATTGCTTTGAAAGAATATTGTACAGCACCATGAGAACATGTAACCAGAGAACCTACTCTTGGTCAGTGAATGGGACATTTAAGTTGAATCACCTAAAGGATTAGAGGATTAAATTAGAGTTGAGTGGGTGAAGAAAATGTAGTTCTAGCTGAAAGAACAGGTTAAACAGAGATTCTACTGAAGTGAGAAGCAGTTTGTAAGTTGGGAAAATTAAAAGAGGTTTAGAGAGTCTTAGTATAGTGGTCAGGGGAGAGATTGATAAAAGATGAAGCTGAAAATATGTTTTACACCAATAGCCAATATCATGCTTAAAGAGAAAACTCTAGACATAATTATATAAAATATAAGAAAACAGTATGGCCGTCATATAACATTTATTTGGAAATTCTGTGCTATGCAATTAATAATTAAAAGAAACAGAGGCATTATTATAACACTTGTTATGACAATGAGTCAAATTATGCATGATTACAGGCAATAGGGTTGTATACCAGGAAATTCCAAGAGAATTTTATAAAATTGATTAGAACTCATCTGGAATGTTTATAAATTCCAAGGTATTTTTCTGTTATAAACCACAAATACCTTTATTGTTCTCTCTGTAGCTTCCTGTGGTGTCTGTGATGAGAGAAACAGAGTCCCAATTACTTCCAGATGTGGGAACTATTGTAACCTGTAAGGTAAGTTGGTCCTAACCTACTGCTTAGGATACCCATCCAATACCGAACTCAGAATAATTCTAGAACTGCATTTTCAGTATGGTAACCACTAGCCACTTGTGGCTATTGAAATTAACAAGTGTTAAAAATTCACTTTGTCAAGCCGGGCACGGTGAGACACACCCGTAATCCCAGTGGCTTGGGAGGCTGAGACAGGAGAATCGCAAGTTCAAAGGCAGCCTCTATAAAAGCGAGGCACTTAGCAACTGAGACCCTGTCTTTGAATAAAATACAAAAATAGGGCTGGGGATGTGGCTCAGGGACCTAGTGCCCCTGAGTTTAATCCCCGGTACCTCTCCCCCCAAAAAATTCACTTTCTCAATCTCACTGGCCACATTTCAAGCAGTGAAATCAAGCCCAGCAGTCACTTGTGCCTTATGGGTCAGCACATGACATTTTTATCATCACAGAAAGTTTGACTAGACTATACTACTGGACTAGAAATTCTAGGATATTGATCAAGGCAGCCAAATTCAGGCATCCATAGTTCCTTCACTGAGCTGGTTTCTGAGCATGTAGTTTCTATCTCTGTCTGAGAAGTGAGGCATACCAACAGGTGATAATGAGATCTGTTTTTAAAATGTGAAACCAAGACTTTGTCTGCACAGAAGCAAAAGACTCTTCTGTAGCATTCCTGTTTGAAGACCTTTAGGGATTTTCTTTAGTTGTTGATGGACCTTCATTTTTACTTGTTTATTTGTGGTGCTAAGGATCAAACCCAGGGCCACACTCATGCTAGGCAAGCACTCTACCACTGAGTCACAATCCCAGCCTTGACTTTTAGGGTTTTTGAGAGAAGGTACTGATTAATGTACTAATCTGTAACTGTAACACGTAAGTTACCTCTACCCATCCCCACCCTCTGCCAGGTTCACTTGTAGCTTTTGGTTTCTCTATAAATTATTCCAGAAGAAAGTATATGTGTTACTCTGAAAATAACTACAGAGGCAATTATTAGGCAGCAGATAAAACATAGATTTAAATTCTATTCACTGTATAAGCCTCTTATAAGATCTGTTAAAGGTCTAGATTTGCTTCTATGCGCTGTTTTATTTTATTATTTTTTTTTAATAATTAATTAATTAATTAATTTTGAGAGAGAGAGAGAGAGAGAATTTTTGATATTTATTTTTTAGTTATCGGCGGACACAATATCTTTGTATGTGGTGCTGAGAATCGAACCCGGGCCGCACGCATGCCGGGCGAGCGCGCTACCGCTTGAGCCACATCCCCAGCCCCCATTATGCGCTGTTTTAAATTAGACTTGTGGACTTTTAAAATCTGCACCCTATTATCTCACTTGATTTCTGAGTAACCCTATCATATGGCCTCTGTGGCTCTTATTACACAGATGTCACTTAGGTAGTGATAAATAGGAGTTAACTTATTTTAAATTCTACTTAGTAAGGTTGCTTGTACTAAAATCCTGGTAATTATTAATTTATTGCTATGTCCTTGAAGTGATATCTGCTAATCCTCTGATGCTGATCCTTGTTCTATTGCACAGGTCTCTAGCATCAATTCACGCTTTGCCAAAGTGCACATCCTATATGTGGGGTCCACACCACTTAAGAACTCCTTTCGAGGAACTATCAGGTAAGAGGTACCCTTGTCTTCACATGCCCCAGTACCTGGAATAAAATTGGAATATTTAGGAACAATTACAGTTCCTACTCATTTTTCTTTTCTTTGTGCCAATAGTACCCCCCAAAAGAAATATTCTATGAGGAAAATATTAATAAGAGAGGGTTTTAAATTATAGCCAAAAAAAAAAAAAAAAAAAATGTGTGAAGCTAAAGATTAGGAGTATCAGGATGATTCAGACCAAACAAAACAAAAGCATTTTAGAAAGCACCTTTTTTTTCCTTGAATTTAGTATAGATTAAACCCAAAAGTTTTAAGACTGTGGGTGAAATAATAGGATTGTTCTCTTGTGGATTTTTTTCGGAAAGGATAAAAAATTCTTGCAAACCAGATAATGTAACTTGTGAGGATCTTTCCACCATCAGGATTTAATATGGTCTAGGACAGTTTAAGTTCTCCTGAGACAGCAGAGTTCCTTTACCTTCCTGCTGAATCTGATCTGCTTTTCCCAAGCCAGAGGTATCAGTATTGACCTTCTCTGTGGTCCAAGAATGGGAAAATGTTTTGTCCTCTCCATGTGGGCTAAGGCTACCTTCTACCCCATGTCTGTGGGTGGCAGCTGGGTCCCCACAGACAATTCTTACAATTAATCTTTCTGTCAATTCTTTTTTTATAGAAAGGAAGATGTCCGAGCAACTGAAAAAGACAAGGTTGTTGGTTGGTTTGGGTTTTTTCCCCCCATGGCTTTAGGGAACTTGATTTTTTTTTTTTTAATTATTATTCCAATGAATTTCTAAGTCAGAGGAATGTGAAGTTCATGGAAGTTTAATATATTCTGTGCTATGATGTGTGAAATCTATCTTGCTATCCTTTTCCACTACTTTAAGAGTTTTATTCCTTCAATTGATATCAGCATGTCTAGTTTATTCTTTGCATTTAAAGTTGGTTATTTATTCATTGCTCTTCCCTCAGACTTATTTTGGGCCCTTTCAGAGCCAACTATAGTGCTTTTTGTTTAAGTCAGAGTCCTGGTCATGTTATTGAATTCAAATTCTTCCATTCATATTATGATGCTATAGGAGCAATGAAAGGAATTGACCGACAAGTGCTGATGACTTCTACATTCTGGAATTAGAAAGTAAACTAGCTCTACCAGAAGGATGAAATTTCAGGTAAACCTGATCTAGACCTTTCACATAACATTCCTATTCTTTCTTTACAGGTTGAAATTTATAAGAGTTTCCGCCCAGGTGACATTGTTTTGGCCAAGGTGGTATCCTTTATTTCCAGTTGACATGTCTTTTGTCAAAAGAAGAAATGAAAATAGAGGAACAATTAAAGTGACTCTAGGGCAAAGACTTAAAACTAACTCCTCATTTTCCTTCACCAGTATTATGTGACTAGATCTCTTTAGGTGATGCACAGTCCAACTACTTGCTGACCACTGCCGAAAATGAGCTGGGAGTGGTGGTGGCCCACAGTGAATCAGGTGAATTGATCCATGTTTCCATATCCTTACACTACCCTGGGAGCTGTGGTTTGGGATTAACCCATTGTTTTTTCTGATTTTCCTTGGTTGGTTTGTTTTTGTTTTTGGTACCAGGGATTGAACCCAAGGGCACTCAGCCACTGAATCACATTCCCAGCCCTATTTTGGTTTTTTTTTTTGTTTTTTTTTTTTTTTTTTTTTTAAGAGACAGGGTCTCACTGAGTGGCCTAGCACCTCACCATTGCTGAGGCTGGCTTTGAACTTGAGATCCTCCTGTCTCAGCCTCCCAAGCCTCTGGAATTACAGGCATGGGCCACCATTCCCAGCATTTTCCTTGTTTTTTCATTATCTTAGAAGCAATATGGGTGTAGATACCATCATGTGATGCAAAATGACATTTTGGTCAACAGTGGACAATATATACTATGGTGGTCCCATAGATTATATCACCTAGGGCTGGGGGTACAGCTCAGTGGTAGAGCTATTACTTACAATGTACAAGGCCCTGGGTCTGATCCCCAGGATTTAAATATATATATAGTGATATTATAGCCATTTTAGTAAATATACTCTTAAGTTATTTGCAGTGAGAAACATGTCCCATCCTTAACACAGGACTGTGCTTACTACTGAGATTAAAATGATTCTTCCTAAGTTGGAGTTCCAATGGCATAATCAGTTAGTGCTTAGTGTGAGGTACTTGCAAGAATGATACTCCCAGCCAGGTGTTGTGGTGCATGCCTGTAATCCCAGCATCTTGGGAGGCTGAGGCAGGAGGATCTCAAGTTCAGGGCCAGCCTCAGCAACTTAGCAAAGCCCTAAGCAACTTGGTGAAGCCCTGTCTCTAAATAAAATATAAAAAAGGGCTGGGGATGTGGCTCAGTGGTTAAGCATCCTGAGTTCAATCCCCAGTGCCTCATCCCCTGCAAAAAGAAAAAAAAAGAATGATATGCCTAAATCTAAGCAAATAGGAAATTAACTTTGTAAGTCAGTGGAACAAAGTTTTTTCTTCTGTAAGAGGTATGGTTCCCTAGGTAACCACTGATAACCCACCCCTATCCTAGTGCTGGGTATGAACCCAGGCTCTTGCACATACTAGGCAAGTACTCTGCACATACTTGGCAAGTAAATGCCAAACCTAACATTTCATTCTCAAACAAAAGAGGTATCTCAGGAAAATATCTGGGGTCCCAGCTCTAACACTTGCATTTTCCCCTCTAGGTGTCCAGATGGTTCCCATCAGTTGGTGTGAGATGCAGTGTCCTAAGACCCACACTAAAGAATTCCGGAAAGTGGCTAGAGTTCAGCCTGAATTTTTGCAGACCTAAGATGCTACATTTTACCCCATGGAGGGGGTAAGCTATTTCTAAGAGTATGTGATGAAAATAACTTCAAGATGCCATGGTCTTTATTCAGATACTTGGGGTCAGCCAGTGACCACCTCTAGAAAAATCTGCCAGTAATTTATATAGGTGGAACATTATTTTTGTGAACCTTTTAGTAAATTGGATTCTTGAGGATAAAGCTTCTCTTTGGGGGATATCAACAAACTGTAACTTTGGAGATAACCTGATAGGCCTTTTAAGTATATATTTTTTGCTGTGACAAAGAAAACATTTTTATTAAAAAGATTTTATGGTTTCTGTTGTGAAGGTATCTAAACAGGTGAAGGTATCTAAACAGTTTCAGTTATTAGATTAGGGGTTTGTTTGCCTCAGCACCCATTAACTGACGTGTCAACTGCTTGCTTGCTCTAGACAAAAGCCTGATTGTTGATCTCTTGTATTTTTTGTCGTTTTATATGCTTCTGCTTTCTAGGTGCCTAACACTGGGTCAAGCACTTTATACACCTCTCAGTTAGGTACATTATAGAATGTATGTAGTGATCAGGTAGCATGTGAGTAGTTTGGTAAACATACTCATACAGTGGGTATTCCAGAAAATGTTTGTTGCTTAAAAAGAAGGACAAAGCATTATCATGCAAGGTAGCCAGGGAAGGATTTGTGTGACATGAGATCAAAAGGAATTAAAGAGCTTGGTATATGAAGTTCTCTAGGTAGAGAGAAGCCCTAGCAAAGTGTAGAAGCAGAAATGATGGCATTAGTTTGAAGATGAGGGAGAGAGATAAGTTAAGCATGAAGAGGCTGCAGAGGACATTGGAAGGAAAGATGAACATGAGATGGTTCTTCTTGGAGATGTTGCTCAAAAGCCCATGACTCCAGTGTGTGCTGACAATGATGGAGGGTGAGCTTTGGAGACAGCCCACCTAACTTTATGCCCTCTAGTTACTAATCTTCAACAGATTAGGGAGTTTTTTTGGTTTTATTGAAAATTTTGTTGGCGGGAGGCTGGGGTTGTGGCTCAGTGGAAGAGTGCTTGGCTAGCATGTTGGAGGCACTGGGTTCAATCATCAGCGCATTAAAAAAAAATAAATGAATAAAATATTGTGTTCACCTACAACTAAAAAAAATTAAAGAAAAATTTCTTGAGGTAACTGTAGGTCCACATGCAGTTTTCTTGTTTGCTTGGCTGATTTTGTTATTTTGGGCAGTGGTGGGGATGGAGCCCAGGCTTTTGTGTATGCCAAGCACACACTCTACCACTGATCTACTTCCCTAGCATGTGCAAGGCCCTGGGTTCCAATTCTAGCACCAGAACAAAAATAAACACCAGCATGTTGACATTGATATTAAGCAAGTCGTTTTTATCTGTTTTCTCATCTGAGTAGTAGTGTCTCATAGGATTACTGAGGAAGAAACACATAGAAGTGTTCAGTACCTGCTAATAGTATTATTATACATCATTTTTATTATACATATCCAATTGCCTTCTATCAAGTACTAAGTACCAGGCCTTATGTTAAAACACTTTGTAGATTGTTTGTTAATAAATACTTTAACTTCAGTGTATTACAGACAGTGCTACAAAGAAAACTTGTAGGAACTGGGGTTGTTGCTCAGTGGTAGTGCTTACCTGGCATGTATGAGGCTCTGGGTTCAATCCTCAGCACCACAAAAAAAAAATTTTTTTTTTTTTTTTTTTGTAAAAAAAATTCGTTGTCTACTATTAAAAAAAAGAAGAAGAAAACTTGTGTAACATTTATACTTGTGCATGCCCATGCACTACTGATTCCTGGAAGTAGAATGCTGGGTCTAAGAATATGCACAAGCCAGGTGCAGTGGTGTGCACACCTGTGATTCCAGCAGCTCAGGAGGTTGAGGCAGGAGGATCATGAGTTCAGAGCCAGCCTCAGCAAAAAGCAAGGTGCTAAGCAACTCAGTGAGACCCTGTCTCTAAATAAAATACAAAAAAGGGCTTGGGATGTGGCTCAGTTGTTGAGTGCCCCCAAGTTCATCCCTGGCACCAAAAATATATATATATACACACACACATATATGTATATATCTGTGTGTTTGTGTATGTGTGTATGTATACACACACACAAAGCTATTCAGGAGGCAGAGGTGGGAGGATCATAAATTTGAGCCTAGCCTGAGCAATACAATGAAATACAACCTTCCAACCAAAAAAAAAAAAAATCCACAAACGAATAGGATAGTGAATTAGATGGCCTTTCGGGGGGGGGGGGGGCAGGGGGCACGGGATA
>NW_025999999.1:3335012-3361120 GCF_001458135.2 Marmota marmota marmota | reverse complement strand
GGGGGGGGGGGGGGCAGGGGGGCACTAGGGATTGAACCCAAGGTCTTATCCATTCAAGGTAAGCACTCCACCAACTAAGCTATAACCTCCCTAGATGGCCATTTTTCTTTACCCAAACAGTGTAGCCTAACCTGGGCTACCATCTAATGCTTTATTTAAAATCAGGATATATTTGTCTTCCCTGTCAGTACTAAAGATAACTGCAAATGAACAAAGTTTGTTTGCACTCTGAGTAAACTGTACCCCTCTATAATTATTTCCCACATCTCAATTTCTAGCTATAGTATATAGATTTCACAAGAGTAGCAAATATTTTCATGATATAATTTTGCAGGGTGTAGAAGTGGAGGCCAACTGGTGCCAATTTTTTTGTTTATGTGTCACTGTTTCCAAAGAGCATTTGGATCAACTAGTTAATAGAATTCCCTGATCTAATACAAAACAAGTTAATTTTCTCAGCTGTAAGCATATAATATTGTACAAAGCTATGTGCCTCATAGTAGATGAGCTCCTTTTAGGACATTATTCTTTTTTATCTGAATCCCCAGGACCTAGTACTTTACACATAACAAGTATTCAATAAAAATTTTGCAGGTATTCTCATAGTCAACTGAGCAGCTGTGCCCAGTGTTAGGAAGGGACCATTGAGTGATAACAAGACCAGGTGTTTTTAAGTTCCACAAGGGATTCTTATGTGTTCAAAATGAGAAGCACTATCTTGTAGCTGATAGAGGTGTTCCATTATTTTCTTGTCATAAGGCAGGTTTAGTCATGACTTATTAGTGTAGGGTCTGGAGACTTCTAGAAACTCAAATACTATTAGCATGTAATGATTGTTCTAAAACTCCTAATCATACAAAGCTTTGCTGGATGCTAAGATCCCTCAGAAAAGAGGTATAACATCACACAGGAAAATATTGCACATCACTCCTTTATTATACTGATCTGGAAAAAAGATTTTATTACAGTTATGCTAAATGAGTACTGGGCCTTTGTGGCAGGGCCAAGCAACTGGAACAAGACTCAGAAATCAGACACAGTAAAAGACACGCTTGGACATGATCAAGGGGCATTTCACTGCCACAAAACAAGGCAGAGGAGAGATTCTCTAAGATACATAGCAAGATACACTCCTGCACCTTATAGGCCAAGGAGCTTATCCCATATTGGTGTGAGGAATGGCTTAGTTTCTGGTGACCACATGTGGGACTAACCACCACTAGAAAAAACCCAGAAGGTTTTTTTTTTTAGTATTTATTTATATATATACTTTTTCTTTAGTGAAAGTAAATGTAACAAAAGTTAGGGTTGATCCCAACATTGTGGAGCCAGCTCCTCTGGGGTCAGGGAGTTGTCTTTCTTAAATCACCATGCAGGTTACTTTTGTATTCCACTGGAATGACTAGAGCCCCCTGCTACCCATCTTCCCAGTGACCTGAATACAGAAGAGTACAGAACTGGCTCTTAGAAACACAAACAGGCTCTCTGGCTTCTTCTCATTGGTCATGCCTTGGCACAATTCCTCCCTACCCTTCTCAAGAAAAAAACCAACAACTACAACCTCAACTCTTCTGGATATGAGGAGCCTTCCCTGGGCTTAGATTGAGAACCTGTGCCCCAGAGTTTCTATTCTGATTACAATCTACAAAGGGAGTGGGTGCAGGAGACAAAATGCTAAAATTAAAGTGGGAGCTACTGGTCCCCATCTGCAGCTACAACTTAAGATGCCCACAGATGTGGTCAGTATGGTGATGCAGGAGAGAGGTGCAAAGGAATGGATGGGCAGGGTCTTCCTTGGTACAGTGGTCTGCGATCTTGCCTTTATTTCTTTGCCTTGCCCTGTGCAGCCACGGCTTCCATCGCTTTACGAACGGTCTCTTCATCCCCCAGGAACTGCATGGGCTTGATGGGCTTCAAATTCTTGTCCAATTCGTAGACAATGGGAATACCAGTTGGCAGATTCAGCTCCATGATGGCCTCTTCAGAGAGACCTGAAAAGAGCCATCCTGATCAGCCACACAAGGTGTGAATCCACATCACCCCTCTAGGTTTACTCTTCATCCCCCCAGGTGAGAAAAGACTTTGGTAGGAATTAATGATTAATTGATTAATCTGATCTTTGTAATAGTAATTAGATATTTATAATAGTAGATTGACTCCATAAGGAGTGGCCTCTAGGACTAATTTCTCAAGCCACTAAACTGAAAAGCAAGGAAAAAAGTGTGAGAATGTACACAAGATTCTGGGGTGGGCTACCAGCAAACTACAGAAAGGTGCATACTGCAGATATATCCCTACCTAGTAAGATCTAAACCTACAGTGAAGCATGACTATCCACATCCCAAACATCCTATATAGTCCATCCTTCTGTGAAAATTTGGCACTCTGGGCTTCTAGATCCTCAGAAGCTAAACAATGTAAGATGGAGATTTATATGTGAAATTGAGCCAGGCTGAAACTGAAGAACATTGTATCAATAGTTTACATCCTCGTCTAGAGATGGGCATCTCAAACTATCATAAATATTTTTCTGAACCAGGTCTAGAATAGGACCTGAGGTTCTGCATGTATAACAAGTTGTCAGGAGTTCAGCTGCTACTGCTCTGCAAACAAATTTTGAGAAACGGATAAGTGTCTTATACTAACTTATACCACTATAAGTCAACGTAAATTGTCTAAGACTATCAGTATGTTGGCCCTTTCCCAAGGGTCTCCTTTATACTAAATTATGTCCCTAATTCGGGAAGTTCTGCTTTATCCATCCCTGAGGGCCCATCTAAAAAATGCACATACCCTCCAGATGCTTGACAATGCCCCTAAGGCTGTTGCCATGGGCAGCAATCAGAACCCGTTTCCCCTCCTTTATCTGGGGGACTATTTCTTCATTCCAGAAGGGCAGAGCTCTGGCAATGGTGTCCTTCAGACTCTCACAGGAAGGCAGCTGATCTTCAGTAAGGTCTGCATACCTACGATCCTATACAACAACAAAACTTGTTTACCAATTATTACCAGTAGCATTCAATAAATGGCTTTCGGAATGTATAATAATTCTGCCATTCCTCATCTCCTAAGGAGTTAAGGGATGGATGAAGTTCTCTCACCAAGGTTCAGCACATAGCTGCCAGCTTAGGAAAAAGGATCATTATCCTGCCATTCCCTCCCCCACTACTCAATACAAAAGAAATATAACTTAGAAAAGTTATGCAATAAGATTTTTCCTAGTTCATTTTAACTTGTAATTGATTTAGGAAGCTTAAGAATGGGTTTTATAAAATGATAGTAGAGGTACAAATATGGAGATAAAAATTCTGAAATAAATACTAAATTCATATTGTAACCAGCAGTCATTCATTGGTAGAGGAAAGACTCCATTAACTATTTTATCATAAATTATAAGCTCAATGGGACCAGGAAGCTACTAATAAAAATTTAAAAATAATAACGATAAGGAGGCCGATTCTAACCTCTGATTCTAGGTGAAGTGATCAAACAGGTTTGCCCATACCTTACTGATATTGCTGTAGAAGGGGTGATCAGGCTCCATTGGAGGCGGTGGGACATCATAGGAGCGCCTCCATATCTTTACCTGGGCCTCGCCATGCTTGGCAGCAGTTTCTGCTTTATTGAGGCCAGTCAGACCCCCATAGTGCCGTTCATTGAGGCGCCAAGTCCTCACCACTGGCAGCCACATCTGGTCAATGGCATCCAGCACTGTCCAGAGGGTTCGGATTGCTCTTTTCTGTACTGAGGTGAAGCAGATGTCAAATTCATAGCCAGCATCTGGAAATTAGAAGTTCCAAGTGCTAAGTTAACCAAGTTCACTCTGAACCATAATTTTTTTTAACACATAAATCTCTTATACAGGTATCCGAGTTAAAATTATTTGGCAAATATTTTATTTTGTATATTTCCATAGTAAATGTGATATCATGTCTTTGAGAAAACAAAATTTGTTTGTTTTTTGGTACCAAGGACTGAATCCGGGGCACTTAACTACCGAGTTACATCCCAAGCCCTATTTTGTATTTTATTTAGAGACAGGTTTTCACTGAGTTTCTTAGGCCCTTGCTGAGTTGCTGAGGATAAACCGTGATCCTCCTGCCTCAGCTTCCCGAGCTACTGGGATCACAGGCATGAGCCAACAAAATTTGTTGACTTATGTATATATCTCCTAGTAGATCCCTAGTAATGCATCTACCCTAAGGCCTAATGTACTGACAAGTTAACCTGAGGCATGTGCTTGTATGCTAATTTCCAAAATAGTGTTTAAACACTTGGGGAGAGTGGGGTGTGCTGGGGATTGAACCCAGGGCCTGCAACCGAGCTATATCCTTAGCCCATGTGTAAACACATTTTAAGAATTTATTTCTACCAGGCACAGGGATGCATAACGTAATCCCAGCTGCTCAGGAGGCTGAGGCAGGAGGATCACAAATTCAAAGCCAGCCTCAGCAACTTAGCAAGGCACTAAGCAACTTAGTGAGACCCTATCTCAAAAAACAGAAAGGACTGGAATGTGGCTTGGTGGTTAAGGACCTCTGGGTTCAATCCCTGGTACCAAAAAAAAAAAAAACAAAACCACCCAACTTAGAATCTCTTCCTAAATAGTAACAGCTTACATTTCCAGAGGGCTTACCATTGGTATGGCACTATGTTTTACTTAGTCTTCATAACAATCCTATGAGGTTACAGTCTTTACATCCATTTTACCAGATGAGGGAAATAGATGTGAAGAGATAAGCAAATTATCCAAGATTACAGCCATTATCTGGACAAATAAAACCTAGGCTGCAGGCTGGGCTCGGTGGCGCATGTCTGTAATCCTAGTGACTTGAGAGGCCTCAAGTTCGAGGCCAACCTCAGCAACTTAGTGAGGCCTGAAACAACTTAATGAGACCTGTCTCAAAACAAAAACTAAAAGGGGCTGGGGTTGTAGCGCAGTGGTAGAGTGCTAGCCTAGGATGTGTGAAGCACTGGGTTTGATCCTCAACACCACATAAAAATAAATAAAATAAAGGTATTGTGTCCAACTACAACTAAAAAATAAATATTAAAACAAAAACAAAAAAAAAACTAAAAGGGCTGGGGATGTAGTGGTAAAGTCCTCTGGGTCCAATCCCTTATTACACAACCACCACCACCACCCCCTGCAAATAAAAACAAACCTAGGCTGAGGGGATTCTGAACCCAACCCCAACTCTTTTCTGTGCTGGAACTGAACCCAGGGCCTCATGCATGCCAGGCAAGCACTCTACCACTGAGCCACATTCCCAGCCCCCAAACCCAACTCTTAACCACCATCTATCTGTAGCTGTCTCCATTTTCCTAACTCCTAAGGATGCTGGTGTTTGTATTAGTTTGAAATATCATTTCTGATACTTATTAGACCTCTAGTTTTGGAAAAATGGGATTTTAAAATCCCCAAAATCAGAACACAGCAAATGCTAAATAAAACTTCAGTTTGTTGCATGAAATTGTATCCTCAGGACAAGGCTGACCAGACTTGGCTATTGTCACCTACTTAACCACCTTTTCCTTTTGGGAATCAGGAAAAGTGTGGAAGTCCTTAATCCATCACTCCTTTTTACCATAGTAAAAAGTGCTAACCTATTCTCTAAGTCTTCTCCCAAAATTAGCAGAAACCATTCTATATATATATATATACAAAAGTTTTCGGTGGACACAAAATCTTTTTTTTATTTTTACGTGGTGCTAAGGATCAAACCCAGCACCGCGCATACGCCAGGCAAGCACGCTACCACTTGAGCCACATCCCCAGCCCCATCCTCAGCCGTTTTTGAGACAGGATCTCACTAAATTGCCCAGACTAGGCTCCTCTGCCTCAGCCTCCTGAATAGCTGGGATTACAGTAGTCATATAGTACCAGTGGCACCCAGCTATCTGATTCCTTTATAAATTAATCACTCATTTCTCCATACATGTTAGTTATTGTATGTCAGGTTGTAATTAAGAGTTATGTTGGCCCAGCCAATAAGTTACAATGAATCAGTCTTGTTTCATCAAATGATTTTCCCTCCCACCTGAATGAGGAGACAACTTTTTCCTTTTGGGAATCAGGAAAACATTCTTGTTCTCCACAACATTACAAGGTCCTCTTCAAATTTTAGCACAGATGGGCACCATGACACAGGCCTGTAAGCCCAGAGGCTCGGGAGGCACGCGGGTTCAAAGCCAGCCTCAGCAAAAGTGAGAAACTAAGCAATTCAGTGAGACCTGTCTTTAAATAAAATACAAAATAGGGCTGGGGATGTGGCTCAGTAGTTGAGTGCCCCCAGAGTTCAATCTCCCGTACCCCGCAGCCCATAAAAAGAGAGCCAATAGGGAATGGAAAGATGAACCATCAGGAAACCCACCATCACCATCACCAAGAGAAAAGACCACAGATATCTTCATTGATCCTCAGGACCAGGCTGAGGAGACTTGGCTACTGTCACCTACTTAGCCACCTCCTCCCTAACCTAAAGGGGAAGAATGACTCCCAACAAAGGCTGAGTCAGTAGGAAGTGAATACCTATAGTGCAAACCTCAGCTCCCATGATGAAAAGCTACAGGCTGTTTAATTGCAATTATTTCCACTTGCAGTGGAGTATCTATCTCACTTTGGATACATGAATAGTCCCTGAGGAGAAAAGTGCTTCCCGTTAGGACTCTTTAAAGAGAATGCTAAAGGATCAGAAGCATAAAGCCTTTTCCTTTGGCTTGCCCATTAAATCAGAGTACAACCAGGGATAGGGTGGATGGTGTAGTGTGGACTCCATTCTCCCCAGGATACCTCTCCCTTTCTCTACCTTAACGTGGCATGGGGAAACAGTTCTCACTAGATTCCTGCTGAAACCAACTCTTAACCAACTCTTAACCACCATCTCTAGCTATCTCCATTTTCTCCTACTATTAACTGAAGCACAAAGGAATTTAATATATGTATTTAAGATATTTTATATTACTAGATTATTCATAATGATAATCAGTTTTTGCTTTTGGTCTTATTCTAAAATGTAATTATTTGTAATGCACACAACACATTAAAAATTTTTATCTGATTTTTCTGAAATTTAATACTAACAGTATTTTAAAACTGAAATGGGGCTGGGCATGATGGCACAACTGCAATTCCAGTCCCAGGGGGACTGAGGCAGGAGGATCAGGAGTTCAAGTCTGGCCTGGACAAACCAGTGAGATCCTGTCTCAAAAAAAAATTTTTAAATAAAATAAAAAATAACAGCTGGGTGTGCGTGAAGCTCAGGAGAGTATCCGTGGGTTCAATCCCCAGTACCATGAAAGAAAGAAGACTGAAATTGGGTTTGTTATTTTACAGATATTACAAGTTTAACCATTTGATGGTCTTAAAGGACTTTGTCCTGGGCTAAGCATCAGCAAAACACCACAGAACTACACAGTTCTTCCTGCCAGAGAACCAAAGAAAATGGCCTCCTTTACTAGTACTTTTCCTTTAGGGCCTCTCCTAGATGCCAAGGTTAAAACAGGCCATCCCAGAGCATTCATATCTGCCCTCCCAACAGGATTACATTTCTCAGACTTCCAAAGCTTTGTCCCTTTCAAAAGGATGTACAATGGAGGTCAAGAAGCTAGAGAGGGCAACTTGGGGTCAAATATCAGCACCACATCAACCATGCATATAACCCTTTCATATACCAGTTTTGTCCAGAGATTAGAGGGGACCAGGGCAGGATCTGCCTTAGTCATGAGTGAAAGCACTTCAATAAAGGGATTCCTTATTAGAATTCCAAAATCACGGAGATGGGTCAAGCCAGAATAGGCAAGCATTTTCTGGGCCACTTCCACTTTTCTAGGCCTTTGTCCTTGGCCAATAGCCCGCCAGTTCCTCACACCTACCTGTTACTCCACCCAGAAATGGGGCAAGGACCTTGGACTAATAAGCAGATACGACCTTGAACAAATCACCTTTCCAATCCTCACTTTTCCCATCTATAAAAGGGGGACAAGGAGGGATAGGAAGGAAGGGATTTTTATGGAGCCACTTTAGAAACTATCAACTCAAATCCTTCATTCACTCACTCGGTTGCAATTGGATGCGTTTTGGATTCAGTATTTGTGGCAGGTTACTTAACTGCAAAGCAGTCCCCAAGCACGCGGATTTCTCGGTGTCTTGAAACAGGTTAGGCACCCGTAGCGAGTCTCACTCCGGGTACTGCAGGTAAGAGCCTGCTAGTGGCCTGCCGCTTCGCTACCATCTGCAGCAGTTCCTTAAAAAGGCCAGCCATTGGAAGGCACCAGGCACTTTCCATGAGCCCCACGCCCTGGGAGAACCCTACAATGGCCTACCGACCGCAGGCGGCCCCATCTCCAGGAAAGCCACCCCTGAAGTGTAAATTCTCAGGCTAAAAGGGGAGAAATTGCATCTAGGCGATGTCCCCAACTGCGCAATGGGCTGCGAAGCAACCAGCCACGCGTCCTCCTCCCAGCACGGCCCCTCACACTCCACTAGGTGACCTTGAGCAAGTCGACTCCCCACGCTGTGTCCGCTTCCCCAGCTGCAAATTAAACTGCTGGAGAGAGGCTGCGCAAGCTATCGGCCCTGTTCCGGGGCTCGCACTAGGGGTGCCTCCAAGGCCGGGCGCCCCCCACGACCAAGCCCGCTCGGTACCTCGCAGAGCCTGCCCGCCGCGCTTCGCCTCCTCGTGGCCCGCCGGGCTCAGGTCGGCGTCGTACCAGCCGCTGAAGCGATTCTCTAGGTTCCAGGCGCTCTCACCGTGCCGAATCAGCACCAGCTTGTAGGCAGCCATGGCGGCGAGGTAAGGATGCGGCGCCAACTAGAGCTTGCAGAGATTCCGGAGTCAGCCCGCCCCCTGGCCGCGCCTGCGCGCTCGCAACCCACGCCGGGTTCCCGCGCGCTTTCTCTACTAAATCTTTCCACTTTCTCGGGAACGCCCTCCGCCCGCCAGGTGTACGCATGCGTTCTATGCCGCAGTTGCAGCCAGTTTAGGGTGGGGGCGCGCTCCGGAACACAAGAGCGCATGCGCTCTCCATCGCCTGCCTCGCCTCCGCCGCGGCGGTCACGGAGCGCACGTAAGCACGAAGGGCGGCTGGGCCTTAGGCTTGCACGCTGCCTGGTGCTAGGGTTGGGCGGTGCTCTTGATGTGGTCCTTCATGAGCCCCTATCCTTTGAACCGCTAGGTAATCCCAAGTTTTTGTTCCATCTGTACACAGTTTGATTCACAACTGCGTTCGAGTCTTCATTCATCCATCTTATGTACTTTGAATCACCGACAGGTCACAAAACCTGTCTCAGCCTGGGCTGAAAAGTGGACATTGTGGTTCTTACCTGGTACCTGAATCGATTCTGCCTAGAAGTGCTCAGCATACGGTGGTAGTCGCGCCAGGCGTGGTGGCACATACCTGTAATCCCAGCTACTTGGGCAAGACCAGTTTGGGAAACTTAACGAGACTCTCTCAAAATTGAATTAAAAAAACGGGATGTAGCTCAGTAGTAGAGTGCTAACCTAGCTTGTGGAAAGTTCTGTGTTCAATCCCCAGTACCACGAAAGAAGAAAAAGAAAGTTGTTGCTGTTTCACGTCAGTAGGATACTGGTCTTTTTACTTACTTTACAGATGAGGACCCTGACTCTGCTGATTCCATAACCCTGCTCCGATCTTTGTCCACAGCTTCTTGTTGATGTTTCCCCCTACAATCATGAAGCAAACGCTAGGCCCCTTCATACATTCTGGAAATTGGTGGATTCTGGTCACTGCCAGGGCCCATTTTTGCCCCAATCAGTAATTTAAAATATCTGCCTGTTTGGGCCGCCTTCTCCTGCGCACATCCCTTCCTCCTGGTTTATTTCAATCTAGCCACTTTAATGAACACTAAACATGTGCCAAGCAGTGAGAATGAGTCGAATTCCTGCCCTTCAACACAAACAGAGGTCAAAGAAGAGCCACATCTGTGCTGCTTGCTGTATTTTGACAGGAGAGCTAGAAGAGTTTTTAGCCAGGGAAGGTGGTATAATTCCAGCAATTCTGCAGGCTGAGGTAAAAGGATTGCAGGTTCAAAGCCAGCCTCAGCAACTCAGCAAGGCCCTAAGCATCTCAGCAAGGTCCTAAGCAACTCAGCGAGACATTCAAAATAAAAAGGACTGGGGCTGTAGCTCAGGGGTAAAGCACCACTGGGTTGAATCCCCAGTACCAAAAAATAAGAGACAAAGGGGTCCCTGAGGATGTGGAGATATAACTCAGTGGTAAAGCATCCCTGAGTTCAATCCCTGGTACCAAAAAGAAAAAGGAAAAGAAAAATATTTTTAGCATGCACTGGTAAAGCACCTACTACATGCCAGGCAGCCTTGTTAAGTGCTTTAAACACTAACTCATTCAATCTTCCTATCTTCCTAGGACCCCCTGAAACAGGCACTCTGCCGCAGTCCGGCTGGCTGGGCAAAATAACCGGGGGGTGAGGAGCAACTTGTGTACATTGATACAGCAGGAATGGGAGCCATTTATTGCAGGACAGGAGCAGTATTTATACATTCCACACAGCTTATCTAATTATAGAGCAGTCAACCAATCAGGAATCTCCACACTTAATGGCTCGCTTTTGTTACTTCTCAAACCACTCCCTCTGGCATTTTGCCAGGCACCATCCAGACTTGTTTACCAACTCTAACATTCCCCTGGCTAAATGCCAGGTGTTATTTTGACTTGTTTACAGACTCTAACAGCACTCCCCACTTATACAGATGAGGAAAGTGAGAATAGGGTCATTTGAACAAGGTTAACTGGAACCAGGATCCAAGCCTAGGCTAACTGGCTCCCAAGTCCATGCTCTCACCTATACTCCAACCTCCATTTTTTTTTCTTTTTTTTTTTTTTGCATTTTAGGTATTTGTTGACCCCAAAGGGTGGAAAAAAAGATTTTCAGAGATAAAGAAAAGGCCCTTTAGGAACTTCAAAAATCAAAACGTGGACTGGGGCTGGGGCTCAATGGTAAAGTGCTTACCTAGCATGTATGAGGCATTGGGTTCTATTCTCAGCATCACATATAAACAAATAAATAAAATAAAGGTCCATCAACAACTAAAAAAATATATATTTTAAAAAATCAAGGGGCTGGGGTTGTGGCTCAGCAGTAGAGCACTCACCTAGCACATGCAAGACCCTGGGTTTGATCCTCGGAACCACATA
This sequence comes from Marmota marmota marmota, assembly GCF_001458135.2. Taxonomy (NCBI): domain Eukaryota; kingdom Metazoa; phylum Chordata; class Mammalia; order Rodentia; family Sciuridae; genus Marmota; species Marmota marmota. The sequence continues at coordinate 3,349,942 of NW_025999999.1, read as the reverse complement.
AAAATTGCCGCAGTCTGGCTGGGCACAAAATCACGAGCCACCACACAGCTTGTAGATTCAAACAGCAACTCTTTATTCCCGAACTCACACCAGCCGTCTACAAACACGTTCTGGGGAAATCCACGTTCTCTGCCCAAATCCACGTTCTCTCCCAAATTCACCTCCACTGGGCTTCTGTCTCCCAAAATATACTGTCTGAATCCCGTGAGAACTCAAGGGGAACTTAGGCAGCAGGATACGCCCTATTCCCAGCAGGAATAATCTTAAACCTTAAACCTGGAACCTAAACTGGGAACGCCCTAAACCCGATTATGTTAAACCGGGAACACCCTAATCCGCCCTGGTCCTTGAGCAAGGTCAACTACATTCAATGTCACTGCAAAATGTCAGCAACATGGGGTACGCTGGCAAGGAAATTGTCATACCTACTTGGCTAATGGCTCCCAGCAAAAAATAAATAAATAAAATAAAGGTATTGTGTCCATGTACAACTAAAATTTAAAAAATAAATTAAAAATAAATAAATCAAAACGCATATGACAGGTTGTAGATAAATTATTATAATACCTACTGTTTGTAGAAGTTTAACATGTTGTGTTTATTATCTCAACCCTCCAACAATTCATATCATGTAGCTACTTATACAATTGTGTTCCACAGATGAGGAAACAGAGAGAAAAACTATGCACACAATCACAGCAGGAAGTGGAGGAGACACCAGGACTCAAACCCAGGCAGTTCAACGGCCTAGTCTGCACACTAACCACAGCACCCCATTGCCTCCCTCTTCTGCAGCTGGGAAAATATGGAATTCAGTGTCAGAGAGGTGACTGGAAGGAGAGCAGCTCCAAAAGTTGCACCCAGAAACTCATGGGACTCCAGGGCTGCACAGCTGGAACTGCCCTCCCAGCAGGATGCCTGATAGGGGATGACTAGCCTGCAGGAAAAAGAGCAAGCAAGATAACTAGAATTATTTGGCAGGAGGCCAAGGGCATCTGTGCCACCAGCCCTGGGAAAAAACTAAGGAATATGCTTTATTTCCTTCACCAATCCCCTCTGCCTCCAGAAGGAATCTCTCATCTCCTTGAAACTATGATGAACTCTGGAAATTCTGTGCCTCACAGAGTATTTACCTTGGATTAAATTATCTCAGAGTTGTGTTTTTTGTGTTTTGTTTTGTTCTGCAGTACTGAGTATTGAAACTGGGCTACACACATGCTAGGCAATTCAATTACTCCACCACTGAACTACATCCCAGCCCTTATTATTTTGAGACAAGTTGCTGCTAAATTCCAGGCTGACCTGGAACTCATGATCCTCCTGCCTCTGCCTCCTGAGTACCTGGAATTACAGGTGTACCACCATGTTTGACTACCTCACTATTTTTCATGAACCTTGCAAATTCCTTGAGGATAAGTACATCTTTACATATTTCATACACCCACACACATGCAGGTAGCAATATGCTTTGCCCTTTGTAGTGTCCCTGAATGTCCTTGAGTATCAGAGCTGGGTGAGGCCTCAATAGTCCTCCACTGCAAGTGCCCATCTCCTGCCACTCCAGTTCACATTGGAAAGATGAGGAAAGTGAGGGGAACCATTCAAAAGAGCAGGAGATGAGCAAGAGACCAGATTTATCAGTAACAAGTCAGAGGCAATCCATGGGGAAGGGCCTCAAGGTTGGGACTTGCTATGTGAGAAGAGAGAGGCAGGTGCACAGAGATCCTGAGAGATAGTAGATGGGAGGCCATGCCTGCCCATAGGACCCTGAAGGCTGTGCAGACAGAAACAGAATTCCTGGGCAATTATGGGACCCTAGTCAGTGTCTATCACAGCATCTCAAATCTAAGAAGTTTAAAGCTTATCAAACCAAGATTTCTTAAATGTTGGTAAAAGGTAGGAATAAATCAGTGTATGTCACCCTCCACTGTTTTTTTTTTTTTTTTTTTTTTTNGGTTTGTATTTTTACCCTTAGTTGCTTATTTTCCTCCTAGTTTTTTTTTTTATTATTCCTATTTTGTGGGTTTAAAATTTTTGTCTTCCTACATCGTTTTTAATCTTATCTCTTTTGAACACAAGACACAGACATGGGTCAGGACTGACTCCTGAGCTGAGGATTCTTAACAGTTTTCCAACCACAAGGGTATGGGTTAGGACAACTCAGAGAAGGATAACCAGAAGTCACAGCCATTACCCTCCACTGTCCCTCCAGAACAGAAATGCTTCCCTGAGCTTTCCTTCCCCATTTATTTTCCCCACTGAAAAATAACTTCCTTATCAAGTACTGAACATTCAGTGAAGGCCCAGATTTAGAATGAGTGGGGCGAGCCTCGTCTCCAAGGGATGGAAGAGGGGTGGTTGCTGTTCAGCCCTGGGACTCCCTGTGAAGACACCACATGTCTTTACTTGCAGAACCATCTTGCAAACTCATCACCAGATGTTCAGCTCTCCGCGTCTGAGGAGAGGATTTATGAGAGAGAGAGAGAGAGAGACAGAGAGACAGAGAAGCCAAACTGATGACTGGCTTCTAGGAAAAGGAGCTGTCCTTTCTGTCGGGTTGAAATGCCATCGAAAAGGAACAGAGTCAGAGCCTGTGCTGCCACAAAACCAAGAGGAGAGTTCTGGACAGAGTAGTGGCTTTCTCTAGGATGCCCCCGACATTACCCCTGACAACACCCCCTCCCCCAACCTCAAAACCATTCATCATCAGGCTGGAGTGTTCTGCTCAGCTTTGGTACAAGCCCTTCTCTCTAAATTATGGAGATTGTTTGGTCTCTGAGAAAAGCTACAGGGTTTGCACCATAACCATCCGCCATGACCCTGTGTGCAAAGCCAAGAAGATGACCATGCTCAAAGCGTGGCAGTGTACAAACCTTCTTGTTCCTTCTACCTTCATGCACATTCAACTGTTTCCTTACTCTATATTTTCTTAGATTAAATTCTGAGTACAAAACAAGTACTTTGTTATTTGCACTAAATGTGTCTGGAGTTTAGTGACTGGCTAGCAGTTGGTAGTGTGTTAGTCCATGATCTCTGAGAAGCAGTTGCCAAGATAGGACTTGGAGGAAGGGTGTCAGGAGAATTGCCTGTGACAGGAAATGGGGAGGGGGAGCGCAGTGGCACTCTGAGTGAAAGAAGGTTGGGTGGGCGGAAGCATCTTAGACTGCAAGTGTTTTCTGAGGAAATTTCAGCAGTCTGTTGGGGAGTCCTTTTTTTTTTTTTTTTTTTTTAAACCAGAAATGTAGAGTTTTTTGTTTTTTTTTTTAGAGAGAGAGAGAATTTTTAATATTTATTTTCTAGTTTTCGGCAGACACAACATCTTTGGTTTTTTTGTATGTGGTGCTGAGGATCGAACCCGGGCTGCACACGTGCCAGGTGAGCGCCCTACCGCTTGAGCCACATCCCGAGCCCCTGTTGGGGAGTCCTTGAGTCAAAGTCACCCTGTCTCCTTGGATCAGGACTGCCTGGGTATCCTGTTGTGGGGATGTTAGGTCATGGGCGAAGGCAGCCCATGGGCAGTGCAGTCTCTGGGGGGATTTCAGAGTGAAGTAGGTGGGGCCCTGGTCAACCAGCTTCTTGCTATATCAGATCAGAAGGCTGTATTCTCCTGGCCACCACAGTACACTTTATGTTTCTCATAAGAGTCTTTAGGTTAGCACTCAGTGAATACTGACTGACTAAGGAAAGCCATTGTAGGTAGATGTCAGATGATGGCAAGGTAACCAGATTTCCATAGGCCTATGAAAGATTTTGCCAGGGTGCAGCAGGAAAACTGATGGCCTTTATATTTCTGACTGCAGTGGAAGAAAATGGCCTATCTGAGCTGGCACTAGGAACAGGTTCAGGGTTGTTCAGCCTCAGAAATGTGGACAAGAAAGAACAACAAACAGAAATCCACGTGAGTTCCTTAAATTGTTAAATGAGTCCACAGGACTTAGCAAGTCCACTCTTAGCTATACACTCAAGATAAATTAAAACATGTCCACCCAAAAACTTATACATAAATGCACATGAATGTTTATGACAGTTTATTCACAACAGCTGGAAGATGGAAACAACCCAAATGTCCATTAACAGGTGAATTGACAAAATATAGGACATGTACACAGTGGAATGCTATTTGGTCATAAAAAGAAATGAAGTAGTGACATAGAGTACAGCATGACTTAGCCTCGAAAACATGCTGAGTGAAAGAAGCCAGGCACAGGGACCTCAATTTATATGACTACACTTATGTGAAATATTCAGAACAGGCAAATCTATAGCGACAGAAGGAAGATTAGCTTCTGGGGCTGGGAGGAGTGAGGTTATAAATAAGGTGCACACGATTTCTTTTTGAGGTCATAAAAATGTTCTCAAATTGACTGTGGTTAAGTTGTACACATCTGTGAAGATACTAAAAACAAATTGTACACTTTCAGTGAGTAAAGAGGCCTATAATCCAACTCTGGAAACTGACGCAGGAGGATCACAAGTTGCAACCAATCTTAGCAATTTAGTGAGACCCTGACTCACAGTAAAAATAAAAATAACTGGGACTATAGCTCAGTGGTAGAGAGTCCTGGCGTTTAATCTCCAGTTCCAAAAGCAAAGAGGAAAAAAATGTGTATGATACATGGATTATATTTCAACAAACTTGGTTTCTTTAAATATTTATTTTTTAGTTGTAGTTGGACATAATACCTTTATTTATTTTTATGTGGTGCTGAGAATTGAACCCAGGGCCTCACACATGCTAGGTGAGCACTCCACTGCTGAGCCACAACCCCAGCCCCATCAACAAAGCTGTTTTCAAGAAGTTGTAAGTAATTATTAAGAAACAAAATCCCTTGCTCCATGGGAGGAAGTGGGCAGGTGGCTCTGGGGAACCTAAAATGGTGGCCCTGCTGTGGGAAGATGGCAGTCAGGGTTCTCTGGTGCAGCTCAGGGATATTCTCAGGAGTGTGACTGGGCAAGAGCAGGAGGTTCTCACCTGAGTGTGGGGACACATAATAAAAATTTGAAAGGGCCAGGATGTAGCTCAGTTGTAGAGCATTTGCCTACATGTGTGAAGCCTGTGTCCAATCCTCAGATCCACACACAAAAAAAGTAAAAAAATAAAAATAAAATAAACAGAAGACAACACAGGTTTCTGCTCACTGGGAGACATAAGGAGAGATAAAGGAAAGGCCTCAGAGAAGAAGGGGCAAAATGTGGCCATGAGGTCTGGCCAGGGGAGCCACACTACCCACAGATGCCTCACATCTCCCTTACAGGACAAGGGACTGGGAATCAGTCTTCGGAGTTCCATTTCTGATTTGATGTTCCTCTTCCCAGCCGCTAATTTCCCTGTGCTGGGAACTCCCTGGCCCCAGGAGGTTAGAGAGGTAACAAATGCAACCTCAGGGGCACACCCTGGGCCAGGCCAAAATTTTATAGCAGCCAGTCCAAAAACCTTCCTTCCATGAGCAAAGGATCCTTTGTTAAAGCAAAATAACTCCCAGAAGAGGGAATGTTTTGAGCTACCAGTTACCTGGCAGGGGGACAATTCCTACCAACAGAAAGACTGTTCTGTTGCCATGACAAGAAGTCACCTCCATGACCAGTTTTAAATAATTTAATGAGGACAACTTGTCTCCATGTGGCCCAACAAGGACAACTTGTCTCTGTGAACATGGTCTGAAAGCCAGCCCACTGGCCACAGTCACCCTGCTGTTGACCAGCCAGCCCCACCTCTCTTTCCTCCCAGGGCACCCCCCACTGAGTCTCGCACTTTCCACACCTTCTATGAGGTCACTTCTGTCGTGCACTCCTAAAGATGGGACCTGACTTGCACAGCTCCGCCTTCCTCAAGCAAGAAATACATTCACACCTTCAGCTCTTTTTTTTTGGTGGGGGGCAGGGGTAGGGTTGGTACTGGGAATTGAACTCAAGGGCACTCAGCCACTGAGCCTCATCCCCAGCTCTATTTTATATATTTTTTTAGAGACAGGGTCTCACTGAGTTGCTTAGTGTCTCACTTTTCCTGAGGCTGGCTTTGAACTCACAATCCTCCTGCCTCAGCCTCTTGAGCCACTGGGATTATAGGCATGTACCACTGTGCCTGGCCGTCACCTTCAGCTTTTTATTTAAGGACTGCTGGCCTCCTGCAGCAATGGTGTGCCAGGCATTTTACGTGCATCACTTCATTTGAGCCTCATAACAGCAACCTATTTTCAGATGCAATGCTGTGGCACAGAAAGTTCAGCTGCCCACCCCAGCTCATACAGCCGGAATGTGGCTCCAAACCCAGGCTAAGTCCAAAGCCTGGACTTTAACATCACAAGCAGCTGCAACTGTGCTATGTGCGGCCTAATGTGCTGCTGGGGATGACAAAGGCCCTCTCCCTTTCCCAGAGCTTGAGCCCTAAGTTAAACACCCAGGCCATCTGCTGCTTCTTTGTCTTGGGCAACAGGCTGACCCTCAATTTCCCTTCTTCCTGCCCAGTTTTGTAACAGATTACAACCCCAAGGACCTAAAAATAACCTTCCTGCCCCTCCAGGCCTCAGTGCTTTGGGTGTGGCAGCTTTGTTCCTTCCAAATGAACCTTGCAAACAGGTTTTAGAGCAGTTGCTATGGGGGGAGTTCCTGGCAAAAATTTGGATCAGTTAACTCCTGCCCCGTCAGTCAACTCTGTGCCTTTGGAGGTGTTACTGAACCCCCCTGGAGCCATGTTTCTCCTGTGTGAAATGAGGACACCTCCCAAGTCCTCCTCAGATCATAGGTGAGAAGGTATTTTGCAATCCCTAAGAGTTTGGGGGGTAACATGAATACATTACATTTATTACCTGCTCATTGCACACCAGGCAGTGTGCCCAGCACCTAACATACATTAGCTTATTTAGTTCTCACAAACCCTATGGGTAGGTGTTCTTATCATCTCCATTTTATATGTGGAAAACAGATTCAGAGAGTTAGGTGTCCCGCTGAAGGTCACACAGCCAGTGGTTACTTGAGTCCCAACCCAGAGGGACTAAATGCAGTATCTATCTTATGGCTAAGAATGGTATTTCCTAGGGGCTGGGGTTGTGGCTCAGCGGTAGAGCGCTCACCTAGCACATGCAAAGCCCTGGGTTCGATCCTCAGCACCACATAAAAATAAATAAGTAAAATAAAGGTATTGTGTCCAACTACAACTAAAAAATAAAAAATATTAAAAAAAAGAATGGTATTTCCTAGCATTATGTAGCCGACCACGGACAGGGCTAATATTCCTAGGTTGAAGTCATCACTGGAATTCAGAGGTGGGAGTTTGTCCTTCACCATGGACATGAGCCCTGTGGGGTATTGGGAGAAAATATGCTCAGGATATCTGGATGCTTCTTGTCCCCCCTCTTCTGGTGCCATATGGTTCCTGGAGGAGGCTCTAAGCAGATACTTTCGAGACAGAGTCCCAGTAAGTGGCCTGTGGCTGGCCCCTCAAAGCCTACTCTATGCTGGTGATTCATCCAGACACTATATATAGATATCATGAAGACTCATTTTGGAGGTAAGCAGATTTCCGTTGACCAGGAAAAGTGTGGGAAGGCTGAGCCTCAGAATCTCCCCATCGGATTTTGTAAAATCCCAATCTTCTCAACAGCGTTGCTTTCTTTCTATAGGGGTTTAGTCAAACAGGTTGTTTGAAGAGCTCCCTCTGATGGACAAGGTGCACCACTGCATCTTTTGCAAGGTCTCACTAGTAACTGTTCATATTTTGCCATAGACACGTTTTCAAATTGAACCTTCACAGTAGCCCAGTGGATTTAGTATTATTATAACAGCTTAAAGAGCAAAAAATAGACGCTTACAGAGTTTAAGATAAACCCAACACTTTCTCTGCTTTTTCTTAGCAATTGTCCCCAAGTCTCTGGTGGCTAGCACTATCTTGCTTGCAATAGTTTCCACACTATGTGTCCCCTTCCTCCCTAAACCACCAGTTCCCTTTTATCAGTCCTACCACCCAGGTCTCAGCCAGGGTCCCAGGAATGGGGCCCGTGGTGGGGGTGGAGCTGTTTCCTGGGGCCAGAGGGACTGGGGCCCAAAGCTGGTGCTGACTTCTGTCTTCTCTGTACTGATGCTTTCTTACATTAACAGTGTTTAAGCTCCTTCTTCTCTGTGTGCACAAAATCCTTTCTATTTTCAGTCTGCCTAGATAGTGTAAGATTTATACAGACAAGAATACAAATTATAAGCTCACAGCTCAATGAATTATTTCTCAGTGAACATATCCACATAAACTCCAAAAGATGATGAAATAACCACACCTTTTATACCAACTCTGTTATTACCACCTCCTGATAATCTGTTGTTCTGACTCCTAATGAGATTAGTTATGTTTTTGAACTTTATCTAATGGAATCATGCAACATGCATTCTTTTGTGTCTGGAGCCTTTCATTCAAGCTAGACAATAGGTGCGGTTGCACATAGTAGTAGTTTGTTCTTTCTCATTGCATTTACTATGTAGAAGTTGATGTGTATGGTTGAATGCTATAGCAATTAATTATATATCGATAAACTATTAACAGTAAAATGGATAAAAATTTATTTTATTATTTCCAGTACTGGATTATTATGAATATCCTCTTCTTTCTCTAAGTAAGCATCTCTATTGGTGTATATACAGGAATTAATTGCTGGATTGTAGAGTAGGATTATGTTCAGTTTTAGTAGACACTACCACATAGTTTAACAAAGTGAGTGTATCAATTTTATACTCCCACTATATAGATAGCCAGTTGCTCCATATCCTTACCAACATTAGTATCACTAATCATTTTTTTTAAATTTTTATATTTATTTTTTTAGTTTTCGGCGGACACAACCTGGGCCACACGCATGCCAGGGGAGCGCGCTACTGCTTGAGCCACATCCCCAGCCCTCACTAATCACTTTTTAATTCTTTTTTGGGGGGGGGAGTACTGGGGATTTTTTTTTTAACTTTAAAAAAAAATTTTTGAGTTGTAGATAGACACAATACCTTTATTTTATTTACTTATTTTTTATATGGTGCTGAGGATCAAACCCAGAGCCTCACACATGCTAGGCAAGTGTTCTATCACTGAGCTACAGACCTAGCACTGGGTACTGGGGATTTAACCCAGAGGCACTCTACTACTGAGCCACATCCCCAGCCTTTTTTAAAAAATATTTTGAGACAGGAAAAAAAAAAAAAAAACCTAAGTTTCTTAGGGCCATGCTAAGTTGCTGAGGCTGGCTTTAGTTTATTGTGATCCTCCTGCCTGAGCCTCCCAAGTCTCTGGGCTTACAGGCATGCACCACTGCACCAGACTACAATCAATAATCAATTTAATTTTAGTCGTTCTGGTGGGTACGTAGTGTCATTTCATTGTAGTTTTAATTTTTAATTTGCAAAGCAAATCTAGAACACAACTGGCTGCTTTTTTTCTCTCTGCAGGCCAAACTCATGTTCACACTTTCAGGTTTGGACAGGTCTCAACTCTTTCGAAATCAGATTTTTTCTAAAGTAATGGAAATGTAGATTTTTTTTTTTTTTTACCTTCAAAGGAATTCCAGTTTTATAAGGCTCCCTCCTAGGGCCAGGAGTCTCTTGGCGTGGCCCTGGAGTAAGAGACCAGAGAATTCCTAGCAACAGAACTTCTTTTCTAGCAACACCTCTACTCCGGGAGTTCCCCAGGCTCTGAAGGAAAGAGCAAACGTAAAACCGGATGTTGACTGTTTTGCCATAGTAACGCATGCAATTCCGGAAGTAATGCCAGAGGAAGAGGAAGTGAGGCGCACCGAGCACCCACGTGGATTCTCTGCGTGTTTCTGCGTCTCTGAAACCCGGTTCCCTGGGCTTGCTGGGAACCACGGTTTAGTCAACATGGGTCGCTCGGGGAAGTTGCCCTCAGGTGTGTCAGCTAAGTTGAAACGCTGGAAGAAAGGCCACAGCAGTGACAGCAATCCCGCCATCTGTCGCCACCGCCAGGCTGCCCGCAGCCGCTTCTTCAGCCGCCCCTCAGGTAACCGGTCCCTGAGACCCGAGCAGGGCCGCCTGCTTGTTTTGAACTGGCCTGAATCTGGGCGGGTCCGGGTCCTCTCGAGGTCCGGGGCCCAGGTATTGGGACTTTCACGTCTTAGGTTGTCTGATCTGAAACTCACTGTGAAGGCAGCCCTTCCATTTCACAGATGCGGAAACTGTCCACAGTGGAGAAATGACTTGCCCAGGGTACAGGACTGTAACTTAAACTTGGGGGCTGGGGCTGGGGCTCAGTGGTGGAGCGCTTGCCTCGTATGTGTGAGGCACTGGGTTCCATCCTCAGCACCACGTAAAAAAATAAGCAAAATATAAAGTTATTGTGTGCATCTACAGCTAAGTTTTGTTTTTTTTTTTTTTAAACTGGGGATCGAACCTAGGGCTTTGTGCATGCAAGGCACAACTAAGAATATTTTTAAAAAGTAAACTTAGATGGCTCGCTCTCCAGAGAGGCTTTCATCTTTATGTGTTCTCCCGGCCTCTGAATTTAACTCCCGGACGACTCCCATGGACGCTTATGCCATCAGTACAAGGGAACTGTCGGGGAGGGTTCCCTTTCGCATTGGCTTTCTAAGTTTTAGGCACACAGTGGGCCGACAAGGCAGATCGTGTTCAGAATTCAGCCTCGCCGGGTAGGGGATAGGGGACCAGACCTAGGCTGCTTTGTTTCACAGGGTTGTCTGTTTTGTCGCCAAAAGGAGGTTTGGGTAGAAGTGCGGGGCCTTACCTTGTGCCTCTGGTTCTCAGGCAAGAGCGACCTGACAGTTGATGCTGTGAAGCTGCATAATGAGCTGCAGTCAGGATCCCTGCGCTTGGGCAAAGGTGAAGCCCCCGAGACAGCCATGGACGAAGATGAGGAGCTGGCTCTTACCCAGAAGTCCTCCGGCACCTTTCTCAGTGGCCTCTCTGACTGCACAAATGTCACCTTCAGCAAAGTACAGCGCTTTTGGGAGTCCAACTCAGCGGCCCACAAGGAGGTAGGGAGGCTGAGAAGGGTGTGGGAGACGGAGGAGAGGCCAGGCTCATGCGTTTTATTTTCCTCCAGCCTTGGTGACAGCAGCTGGTTTCTGAATGATGTGTCATCTCTCCTACCCTTTGTGTCCCCTACATATTAATTCCTCCTAGGGCAGGTTTCACTTTCCACTTTTTGTAAGAGCATTTTCCCTGCTGAGGTATAAAATTCTGAGGAATATTTTCCAGACATTTATCTCCACACTATACCTAACCCAGGACATTGTACATAGAATATTTTCAAGAAACATTGAAAATACGTCAATTGTTGAATTAATTAATGCTGAGTAAGAGTGATTATAAAATGTCTTATTTAGCAAAATTAAATTTTATTTACCTTTATAATTCTATTTATACTTTAAAGTTATGTGTATCTGTAGTTTTCATTGTTTAAATGAAAAAATGTTGAAATTTAAGGTGATGTCAATAGAATAAAATGTGATAGTTATTCTCCCAATTTGACTCTTCCCCTGTGGCTACTGTATATGGGTAATAAATAAATGACCTAGCCAGGCATGGTGGCCCGTGCCTGTAATCCCAGTAGCTGGAGAGGCTGGGACAGGAGGGTCATGAGTTCAAAGCAAGTCTCAGCAAAAGCAAGTGCTAAGTAACTCAGTGAGATTCTGTCTCAAAATACAAAATAGGGCTGAGAATGTGGCTTAGTGGTTGAGTGGCCCTGACTTCAGTCCCCAGGACCAGTAAATAAATAGACAGCCCAGTGATGTAAAGGGAGCCACTTGTATAATTGAAAATTTTCTAGTTAGCTACATTAAAAAAAGAAACAGGTGGGCTGGGGATGTGGCTTAAGCGGTAGCGCGCCCGCCTGGCATGCGCGCGGCCCGGGTTCGATCCTCAGCACCACATACAAAAAAACAAACAAAAAAAGATGTTGTGTCGGCCGAAAACTAAAAAATAAATATTAAATATTCTCTCTCTGTCTCTCTTAAAAAAAAGAAAGAAAGAAAGAAAAGAAACAGGTGAAATTAATCTGTTTTTTTTCCCCCTCAATTTTCAGTGAGTATTGAACTCAGGGATATTCCACCCCTGAGCTATATTCCTAGACCTTTTGTTTGTTTTTTATTTTGAGGCAGGATTTAAGTTGCCCAGGATGGCAATCCTCTTGCCTCAGTCTCCCAAGCAGCTGAGATAACAGATATGTACCACCATGCCTGGCAAATTTTAATATATTTTATTTAAATATATTTAATTTAATTTATTATTATTATTTTAATATACAACCAATATTTTTTAAAATGAGCTTTTTCCACCCCCACCCCCCCAAGAGAGGGTCTTGCTGTGTAGTCCAGGCTGGCCTGAAACTTCTAGGCTTAAGCAGTCCTTCTGCCTCACCTTCTGAGTAGCCAGGACTATGAGCATATGCCAATATACCCGTTTCAAAAAAAATGAAAGGTACATTATTTTTATGATATTAAAAGTGTGGGGCTGGAGATACAGCTCAGTTGATAAAGGGCTTGCCTCACATGCACAAGGCCCTGGGTTTCATCCCCTGTACCATACACACACACACATACATACACACACACAGTGTGTAACCAGGCATGGTGATACATGCCTGTAATCCCAGTTGTTTGGGAGACTGGGGCAGGAGTCTAAATTCAAGACCAGCCTGGGCAACTTAGCAAGACCTTGTCTCAAATGTAAAATGAAAAATAGAAAGGGCAGTGGATATAGCTTAGTGGCAGAGCACTCCTGGATTCAATCTCAAAACAAAACAAAAACAAGTGTATAATTTACCTTTACTCCTGTATTTTCACATTTGCATATTAAATTTTTATTGGAGCTGGGCCTGGTGGCACATGTCTGTAATCCCAGTGGCTTGGGAGACTGAGGCAGGAGGACAACAAATTCAAAGCCAGCCTCAGCACCTTAGTGAGGCCCTTAGCAATTTAACAAGACCCTATCTCAAAATAAAAGATAAAAAGAGCTGGGGATGTAACTCAGTAGTAAAGCACCTTGGATTCAGTCCCCAGTACCAAAATAAAAAAAAAAGGAGGGCAGTTTATTGGAAATACTTGATTTCTATTTAGAATTTAACATTTACAGTTGCAAAAGTAGAGTTACATACCAGATTGTTCTAAGTATGTGTTTCCCAATAACTGGATCAAGTGTTTGTTGTTTTTGCTGGTTTGGTGTTGAGGATTAAATGCAGGACTTCACACATGCATGCCTGACAACTGAACTACATCCCTAGCCCAAGTATTAGTTTTTTTTTTTTTTTTTTTAATATTTATTTTTTAGTTTTCGGCGGACACAACATCTTTGTTTGTATGTGGTGCTGAGGATCGAACCCGGGCCGCACGCATGCCAGGCAAGCAGGCTACCGCTTGAGCCACATCCCCAGCTCCCAAGTATTAGTTTTTAAATTTAATTAGAATTAAAAAAATATTCTATTCTTGGGGCTGGAGTTTTAGCTCAGTGGTAGAGCTCTTGCCTCACATGCATGAGGCCCTGGGTTTGGTTCTCAGCACCACATAAAACTAAATAAATTAAAATAAAGATATTGTGTCCATCTGCAACTAAAAAAAATCAAAAATAAAAAAAGGAAAAAGAAATATTCAGTTCTTTCGTCCCAGCAGCTACATTTCAAGTATTCAGTTCTTCTTGTCAACATTACTGTTCTAGGAGTTTTTTTGTGTATTTTTTACCATATTAGGTTATTTGGATTTACCAAAATATAATTGTTTTATGTCCATTGTTCTCCAACTTTTCCCCATTGAACAGTATAGAAAGTACACTGAAAGTACATATTTGTAACTCATTCTTTTCAATGACTGTACAGCATTTAAATTCTTCATTATCAAATAATAATAGTACATTATTAATTCACTGTTGATGACTGCTTGGGTGTTCCAGTTTGTTGTAGTGAACATACTTGTGCAAAAATCTTTACACCTTTATGTAGGTATTTCTATAAGAAATGGATTCTTTTTTTGAAAAAAATTCTAATTATACATGATAGTAGAATTTATTTTGACATATATACGTGGAGTATAACTTCTCATTCTTCTGGTTGTACGTGATGTAGAATTACATTGGTCATATAATCATATATGTACATAAGATAGTAATGTCTGTTTCATTCTACTGTCTTTCCTATTCTCATTCCCTCTCCCTTTCCTTCATTAGAAATGGATTCTTTGAAGTGAAATTTTAGCATTCATGTTCTGAGTTTTTCAGTTTGCTAGACCTATGGGGTGTACCCCAGCTCTGAGTGCTTGTCCGTCTGTAGGCTTTAGGATTTTAGTTTGTGAAGAAAGGGAAGCCAACCCAGATCGGAGTAGCTTCCAGATATATCACAGGTGCCTTCTTCCTCTTGCAGATCTGTGCAGTTCTGGCTGCTGTCACCGAGGTGATTCGCTCCCAGGGAGGGAAGGAGACGGAAACTGAGTACTTTGCTGCTCTGGTGAGTGGGTGCACCTGGGGGTTCAATAGGTTAGTCAGACTACAGAGAGCAGACAGGTGTCCCTGGCCTATAGGGACAGAAAAGGATAACTTTGAACAGGTGAAAGTGCTTCCATTGTGCTCAGGCGACTTGGTAAGGCTGTAGGTATTTTTCCTTGTAACACAAAAGTCCACTCTTCTTCCCCCTGCTCTCCCCCCCCCCCCAACTAAGGATTGAATTCAGGGGTGCTTTAGCACTGAGTACATTCTCAGCCCTTTCTATTTTTTATTTTGAAAGAGGACCTTACTAAATTGCAGAGGGTTTCACTGAGTCACTGAACCAGTCTCAAATTTTCCAACCTCCTGCCACACCTTCCTGAGTCATTGGGATTACAGGCATGCACCACCATGCCTGGCTACTACTTTCTTCTTTCTTTACTGGTTCTATGGATTGAACCTGGGAGTGCTCTACCACTGAATTGCATCCCTACCCCCATCTCCTTTTTTTTTTTTTTTTT
>NW_025999999.1:3308883-3334990 GCF_001458135.2 Marmota marmota marmota | reverse complement strand
TCTCCTTTTTTTTTTTTTTTTTAGGCAAGGTCTCATTAAGTTGCCTATGCTGGTCTCGAATTTGCAATCCTCCTGTCTTAGTCTCCTAAGTAGCTGGGCTTGTAGGTGTGTGCCACTTTGTCCAGTTGATTTTTACATTTTATAAATGATTATTAAGCATATACAAAAAAGAATATGCAACAAAGATCATATGTTAGCCTCTAACGTATAAAATATTTATTATTTGGAAATAACTTTTTTTGAGAGGGGGGAGTGCCAATCCCTTTTCCAGAAAAATGAAGTAAATAAGGTGGCAGTATAGGGTTTATCATGTGCCAGGTAATATTCTTAGTGCTTTACATATGTTAATTCAATTGAACCTCACAACTTATAAGGCTTGTAGCATTGTCATGTGTCACTTAACAACAAGGATACCTTCTGAAAACTGTTGCTGGCCAATTTCCTCATGTATGAACATCATAGAGTGTACTTACACAAACTAAGACAGCTCTAGTATCATTAGGTGATATGATCTTTTGGGACCATTGTCCTATATGTGGTCTATCATTGACTGAAATGTCGTTTTGCAATTGATACTATTCTCATCTCTATTTTCCAAATGAATAACTGAGTCACAAATAGGTTAGAGTACTTGGCCAAAGTTACATAATGGCAGAGCTGGTATTTGAACTTCTGAAACCGTGGTTCTGGTTCATAACTATTTTGGGGGGGCATGTGGCTACTCCCTTTTGCTTTCCTGTTGAGAAGTGTGACACTTTATCCATTCACTCCCTCAATCTGGCTTTCAGATGACAACAATGGAAGCAGTGGAGTCCCCAGAGTCGCTGGCTGCTGTTGCTTACCTATTGAACCTTGTCCTGAAGCGGTGAGTCCCAATTCCTGCTTGAATGCTAGGTCTCTTTATGGAGGGGGTTGGGAATGAGGACAGGGGGAACAGAATTAGGGAATTATTCTTTAAATAAGGTACTTGATTTTCAAGATGAAAGTGTTTTGGAGATTGGTTGCACAATAATGAAAATATACTTAAAACTACTAAACTGTATGCTCCAAAGTGTTTAAGATAAATTCTGTGTATGTGTATGTTAGCACAATTAGAAATTTAAAAATAAAATCAGAATTTAAAGAATATCTGGTAGCATTCTACAACATTGGGTTCTGGACTTGACTTGGGCTATCACACATTGGAATGAATGTTGGTGCCTGGGGAGGGGGTAACCCTGGAGCAATGAGCAGGGCAGGAGAAATGGACTGGAACGTTGGCATCAGGCTCTGTGGAGATGTGCAGCCAGAGAGGGGCTGAGAGGACTCAAGTGAGCTTATAGCGACCCATCTTGTGGGGGCTGGGGAAGGTGAGGGAACTGGGAGCTCAGGTAGTGTCGAAAGTGTGCCAAACTCAGGGTAAGGAAGTATGACTCTAGTCAACTCGCTGAGTGGCTGGGCCAGCCGTGCCCTTTCCTGGGTCCAGCTTCCTCCTTTGTACCACCATAGCCGGCACCAGCTGTTCTTCAGATGCCTCTCTGGGGTGACCTTCTCTGTTGTTCCTACAGCGTGCCCAGCCCTGTACTCATTAAGAAGTTCTCTGATACCTCCAAGGCCTTCATGGACATCATGTCTGCCCAGGCCAGCAGCAGCTCCACCTCTGCCCTCCGATGGGTCAGTGTCTGTGTGTTCTAGAGCCCATTGGGTTTGGTTAAAGTGTAGCTGTCCCCTGGGAGGTGTTTAGACACTCTGTGGATCCTTAGACAGATCCCTTGGGCATTTTCTTTAGTTGGTGAGAATCCGGCCTCTTTTCCCTCCTGGATGAGGCTGGTGGAGCTGAGAAACTCTGACTTTCTTCTTCAAGGTCCTTTCCTGCCTGGCCACCCTTTTGCGGAAGCAAGACTTGGAAGCCTGGGGCTACCCTGTGACCCTTCAGGTGTACCATGGGCTGCTGAGCTTCACCGTGCATGCCAAGCCCAAGGTGAGACTGCTAGGTCCCCAGAGAATGGGGAGGGAAGCTAGCCTCTCTGAAGGGATTGGGGAGGAGCCCCTGAGGAGCTTTTGTTCAAGGCTATATTTCTTGCCTCCAAGTCAACCGCATGAATCTGGAAGATGAGGGACAGCCTCTTCTCCAGCAGCAAGTTCACTGTCAGGCCCTTCCGAGTCTCTCTGGTACCTCTTCAGGCAGTGATGAGACTGAGTGACCTGTTGACACATCGGTCTCCCAACATGTTTCTTTACCTTGGCAGGGAGGATAGCACTGTAGAGGTTCTGGAGTCACCGCTGTGGTGTCACCTTGGACAAGTTAAATTAAAGTCTTTAAACCATGGCTTCATAATTATAAAATAGGGATAAGAATCCCAACCTTGCTGCAGGGTCATGGGCACTCTCCAGTGTTCATAGGCCTGGTGCTATTCCTGGCTTATAAGCAGGTATTTAGAAAGTGGTGATTCCTCTCTCTGTTTCCTCCAGAAATTTAAGGCAGGAGGTATATAATAATAATTATTGCCAGCATTCCCTACTGTGCTAAGCACTGTGAACCCAGAGTCTCATGCCTCCTTACATATGTGTTCACATCTTTCCCTCACCAGATTTAGGTCTCTGAAATGTCACTTCACTGGTTGATACTTTCCTGACCACCCTATAAAAAGTAGCAACCCTAGGGGCCGGGGTTGTGGCTCAGTGGTAGAGCGCTTGCCTAGCAAGTGTGAGGCACTAGGTTCCATCCCCGCCACCACATAAAAATAAATAAAATAAAGGTATTGTGTCCATCTACAACTAAAAACAACAACAACAAAGTAAGCAACCCTATTTTATTATCTTCAGACTACTTCTTCTGATGTATATTTGTTTTTTTTTCTTTTTTGCTTCTGTTGGTACAGTATAGTTGAACGTAATAATTTAGTTCATTTTAATATAATCATACATGCATGGAATTTAATTTCCTCTGTTTCAGTCCCTGGTGACCCCCCCTTTCTCTCTCCTCTCTCCTATTCCCCCTTTTTTTACTCACTGTCTCCCTTCCACTCAATTATATATTTTTAATTGGTGATTTATAGATACACATAATGGTGGAATTCACTGTGGTATATTTATACATGTGCATAGTGTAATGTTTTTTCTTTGTTGTGTTTTGTTTTGTGGTACCGGGAATGGAACCCAGGTCTTCATGTATTCTAGGTAATGGCTCTCCCACTGAACCATATCCCCAGCTGCTTTTGCTTTTTCTGTCTCAAGTAGAATGTGATTTGTCTGCCCTATTCACTGCTGGTTTGCTCACACCTAGAGCAGTGCCTGGCTGGGTGCCACTCAGCATTTGCTGGATGATTGAATGAATAAATCTCTGTCTAAAAGGTGAAGACACACTCAGAGATGAAATAGTAGAGAGTTTAGTAGAGAGCTCAGGAGTCAACCACAAGAAAGCCCTAATTTAGCACTGGGTCCATAGTACATAGTCAAAGCTTGGTGTTGAGCCAGGCACAGTGGCACATACCTATAATTTCAGCTACTTGGGAAGCTGAGGCAGTAGGATCATAATTTGAGCCTAGCCCAGATAGCTTAGCAAGATCCTATCTCAAAGCAAATAGAGCTGGGGGTGTAGCTCAGTGTTGGAGTGCTTGCTTAACATGTACAGGGCCCTGGGTTCCATCCCCCATACTGCAAACAAAACAAAGCTTGGTTGTGATTTTGCCAACCACCCAAGATGTTGGCATAATGCCGATTGGCCTTGTCCCCCTTTTTCCTTGCTCCTCAGATCCGGAAGGCTGCCCAGCATGGAGTGTGCTCAATTCTTAAGGGCAGTGAATTCATGTTTGGTGAAAAAGCCCCTGCTCACCATCCTGCTGCCGTCTCCACTGCCAAGTTCTGCATCCAGGAGATTGAGAAGTCTGGAGGTGGGAAGCCAGCCTGAGGGCAGGTGGTTGGGAAGTGGAGGAGGATCAATAATAAAAATCTCCCTTGGTCTGCCAGGCTCCAAGGAGGCCACCACTACTCTGCACATGCTGACGCTGCTGAAGGATGTGCTGCCTTGCTTCCCGGAAGGCCTAGTGAAGAACTGTAGCGAGACTCTCCTGCGGGTCATGACCTTGAGTCATGTGGTGAGCTCAGGCCACAGGAAGAAAGGGGGGCCCATGGTGGTAGTATTTGGGGAGCTCACTGATCGGGCAAAAAATGGATGTGATGGCATGTGCCTGTAGCCCAGCTACTAAGAAGATTGAGGCAGGAGGATCAACTGATCCTAGGAGTTTGAAGCTATCCTGGGCATACTGAGACCTTGTCCCCACAAAAAAGCAGGACCTGGGATCTCCTTGCCCTGACTCTACTACTCTTATGCTAAAACAAAGACACCTTATCAACCACAATGTTAGGACCCGCTGAGCCATCTGAGCCCTGGTACAGTTGAAAGCTCCTCTTAGAGATTGGGTCAGAATGAGGTTGGATTGGTGGTGGGACTTGTAAAGCATCAACTCCCCTCAAGCTCTTCTTCAGCCAGAGTCATAGTTATATCTGCTTTAGACCTTTTTTTGATTCTTGCTTATTTACTAGCGTGTCAGTATAGCAGCTTTAGACTTAGAAACAATCCCATTTCACCAGCCTGGCAGAGTTGTGTTGAAATTTGTATATTCTCTTGTAGTGTTCATATATGCATTTAAAAACTTTTTTAAAACAAATATTTATTTATTTATGTATCTTTAGTTTTAGGTAGTACATTAGTTTGTTTTTATGTGGTGCTGAGGATTGAACCCAATGCCTTATGCATGCTAGGCGAGCACTCTACCACTGAGCCACCACCCCAGCCCCTTAAAACTTTTTATTAATGACACGATCATTGTTTAGAGAGGAAAAAAATTACTTGAAATTATGTGGAGTAAAAAGTAAGCCTAGTATAGTGTGTACATCTATGATCCCAGCAACTTAGGAGGCTGAGGCAAGAGGATCACAAATTCTAAGCCAGCCTCAGCAATTTAGAAAGATCTTGTCTCAAAGTAAAATAATAATAAAGGCTGAGGATATAACTCAGTGGTAAAGTGCCCCAGGGTTCAATCCCCAAAACCTAAAAAAACAAATTATTTTTTTCTGGTATCAGGAATTGAACCCAGGGGCACTTAACTACTGAGCCACATCCCCTTGCTGAGGCCAGTTTTGAACTTGTGATCCTCCTGCCTCAGCCTCCTGAGTAGCTAGGATTACAGGCATGCACCACCATGCCTGGCTACTACTTNNNNAAAAAAAAAAAAAAAAAAAAAAATATATATATATATATATATATATATATATTTGATATATTTGGATATGTTCTCTTTGGTTAAACATATATTAGAAAATATTTAAATATAGTTATAATTATGGTATACCATTTGTAGTCTGCTTTAGTGTGTGTGTGTGTGTATGGTGCTGAATTCCAACCCAGGGCCTCACGCATGTTAGGCAAGTGCTGTGTCACTGAGCTATGCCCCAACCTGGCTTTTTTGGTTTTAATTGAAAACATTTGTCATTGTTTAAATTTTTTCAAGATTTGAATTGGTTTGGTTTTATTTTGTGTGGCATTGGGATCCACATGCAGGACCTTCTGCATGCTAGGTACCAGTGAGCTTCATCCCCAGTCCCTAAATTGTTTAAAATCTTTTCTAGTGGCTGCCACCCTGTCTTTCTAAAATGACAGAGCATCTGGGTATGGGGCCATGTTCAGGGTTTTAAGGGGCCTATGGCTTCCTCCTTAGCCCACTGGGTAGAATGGGAGGTCAAGGGATCTAGGACAGCCTTTGCAGTTTCCTCTAAGCCTGTGTGTCTCCTCCAGCTGGTGACAGCCTGTGCCATGCAGGCCTTCCACAGCCTGTTCCATGCCAAGCCCAGCCTGGGCACCCTGTCTGCAGAGCTCAACGCGCAAGTCATCACGGTGAGGCCTAAATGGAGATGGGGGTGATTGCTGGGTGAGCCCCTTAAGAGGCTGTGCTGAGGGTGCTGGCCCTGCTGCTTGCTTGCAGAATGAGGGTGAAATGATCTGGGCTGCTCCGGTGGAGGAAGTCGGGAGACAGGCCCTTAGTCAGGAGTCTGGCCACCAAAGTTAGCATCAATATCCACAGGAATTGGGGCCCTGGCTCTTTCTTGTCTTTTTCTCTCTCTTTTTTTTTGGAGGTGCTAGGGATCCAACCCAGGGCCTGTGCACACTAGGCAAGCACTCTACCTCTGAGTCACTCCCCAGCCCCTCCTGACTTTATTGACCTAATTAACCTCATGAACTCTAATCTGACCTGTTCACAGTTATCTGGAGCAGTGCTGGTAACTTGAGATCTGTGGGTGGGTTTGGGAAGGGGGCATAAATCCCTCAAAATTGTTGGCAAAATGTGTGTGTACTCACATGTGTTTCACCAGAGAAGGGCTCTGGTTTTTGTCAGACTCAAAGGGTGTGTGAGGCACCAAACTCCTGCTCCTAGAGGCTCTGCTTCCAGAGCATTGGAACCAGCAGGACTTGATGGAGCAGGAAAAGCCAAGGGGGCTTGAGTTCTGGCCAAGACATTCCTGGTGCCCTGAGGGTAGTAAGGGGTCATCATCACTGGGTCTGCTGACTGTTCTTGCTCAGTTTCTGGTTATTCTGTCTCCCCCTTCAGGCCTTGTATGACTACGTCCCAAGTGAGAATGACTTACAACCCCTGTTGGCCTGGCTTAAGGTCATGGAGAAAGCCCATATCAACCTGGTCAGGTAGGGATGAGGTGGAGGAGGTCTTGGGGCCTTCCTCCAGGCTGTCCGCTCTGTGACACAGCTGTTAGGGATGTGAACTAGAAGCTGGAGGGGCCACTCCGCTTCCTTCCTGGGGTCTGCTGGTTTTTCCTTGTCAAGTGTGCTGGAGACGAGTGCTTATTTTTTTGAAGCACATGGTAGGGCAGCACACTGATAGCAGAGTTTGGTTCCTCTCCTGCAGTGGAGAGCACTGTGTTTACGCTGAGATCCGTCCTGGTCCTTGTTGCTCCCTGGTTGTGCCATTCTGTGTGCTCAGTTTCTTTGTCAGGACCCTTTTCTGTGGTACCCCGCCCAGGTTAATATTTTCCTTCTCTGGGTTTTTTAGTCCTGCAAACCCAGTTTCTAGGTTCTGCTTTCTGTTTCTGCATTCATTCATGACCACTTGATAGTAATTCCATTTTTCTGGAATAAGGTTGGAAGAAAATGATGGCCTACATTGCTTTGCCTGGAGCGAGGGTCTTGTAAGTCCTATAGCTACACCATGCTGGTTCTGTCTTTCCCTCACATGAAGGATTCCCATACCTGCTCTGGCCCAGGCACATACTGAGTGCTTCACATCCTTTGGTTTTTTTTGTTTTTGTTTTTAATATTTATTTATTTTTTTAATTTTTTGGCGGACACAACATCTTTGTTTGTATGTGGTGCTGAGGATCGAACCCGGGCCGCACGCATGCCAGGCGAGCGTGCTACCGCTTGAGCCATATCCCCAGCCCCACATCCTTTGTTTTACCTCACTGATCAACCTTCCCTATGAGGCAGGTTTTAGCCCTGATTTTTAAACCAGAAGCTAAAGCCATGCGAGATAACTCCTCACACAGCTGCTAAGGAGCCTGGGAGGTCTCCAGCCCAGGTCAGCTAGGCCCAGGTTCTTTTTCCTACTCCAGACCACCTTTCATGTGGAAGGGCTGGAAATGGCAAAATCATCCCATTTGTTGCTTCCCAGGATTCTGCTGGAGCATGCCCACAGTGGTGTCCAGGACATGTCTCAGGATGTTTGTTGTAGTATTAGGTGTTGGCAAAAAAGCTAGTACTTAATGTCTCGTAGGGGAGAGGTTAAATACAGACCTTGAAAACTATTCTGACATTAGAAATGTGCGTCTAATGAAAAAACTCTAAAATACATTGAGAAAGAGCAAGATGCAGAACAGTAAACATGGTCTGATTATTTGTATTTATATGCTCTGGACCCAGGTTGACGAGATATGAATCCTGACCTCATTACACCAACCTGTGTGGTCTTATGCAAGTTATTTGACTTAATGTTTCTCTGTGTCTCAGTTTCTTCATCTGTAAAATGGGAATTATAACAGGACTAATTTCAGTAGTTTTTGCAAGGTTGAAGTGAATGAGTGTATGTTGTTATTTCAGTGGTTGGTAAATATTATGTACAGGTTAGCAATTGTTGTTTTGTGTGTTGCTATATTGTTTTGTGTGTTGTTTTGTGTGTTGTTTTGTGTGTTTCTGGAAGAGTGTTTAATAAATTTAACTTTGATTTTCCCCTGGGAAGTGCTTTTGAGGGTCAGCCCAGAAGGGTATAAAGGAAGGCATGCCCTTCATTCTATACCCTGACAACCTCTTTGAGTTTTTTTTACCACATGTAATTATTACTTCAATGAGAGTACTTTTTTTAAATGGCCCATCAGAAGGGCCCTACAGAGTCCTGCATTCGGTGGTTCGTTTTGGATCTGGGCTGTGAGGGTTGAGTCTTGGTTGCTTAGTCTCTGAGGCTGAGGACCAGGCCCAATAAAAAAAACTTTTGTCTTGCCAGGTTGCAGCGGGACCTGGGACTGGGCCACCTCCCTCGTTTTTTTGGAACTGCGATGACCTGTCTTCTTTCCCCTCACTCACAGGTGGTGACAGCTGCCACCCAGACTCTCAAGGTACTGCAGCATCCCCAACCCCAGCTGTAGCTAAGGAATCGGAGAGCAGAAGTGGTTCTGCCACCTCACCTCAGACCACCAGTTTAGTCTTGGTGGCGTTCTAACAGTGGAAGATAGGTTTCTCAGAACCTTCCAGAAGTAATCATCTAGCAGGGATGAGTGCTCCTGGGGCTGCCTGGGACTTAGACAGCCAGCTTGTGGTCTTTTTTTTTTTTCCCCCAGGAGCTACTAAAGGAATGTGTGGCTCCACACATGGCTAACATCGGTTCTGTGACCGTCTCAGCCTCAGGTCCTGCCCAGTATATTGCCAAGATGTTTAGGTGAGCATGTGGTGTCCATGTTAAGATTGCATGAGGAGCTGGACCTGGTTCCACACACCTGTGATCTCAGCTACTTTGGAGGCTGAGGCATGAGGATCACAAGTTCAGTGCCAGCCTCAGCAAATAGCAAGAAATTGTCTCAAAATTAGAAAGAGCTGCAAATGTAGCTCAATGATAGAGTGTACCTGGGTTCTATCCCTAGTAACCTTCTCCCCTCCAAATAAAAAGAAGGCATGAGGGGTGCTGTAGTAGAATGTTCTGCATAGTGCTTCATTTACCACTTACTGTGAGCTTGGTGCCTGGCATCAGGCAGTCCGGGATTTCAGGGTACCTGTCTAACCTTTGCCAGAACAACTCCTGTTGTTGGAGCACTGCTTGTGTCAGAGTGCCTACACTGGGAGAGGCACCATAATATGAGGCATAAGAGTATGGATTCTGGATCCCTGCCCCTGGAGCTCCTACCATGAAGCTGGGATTGATTCGGTTCTTAACTGCGTAACTCTCTAAATCTCAGGGTCTTCGTCAGCCAAAGGGGAGTAGCAAGAAGGTGAAGACTGAATGAGGTAGCTCTAGGAAAGCTCTCAGAACAGTACCTGGCACATGGTTAAGCTTTCAGTAGCTGTAACTAGTAGTGATCCACGTGATGCTAGGAGATCTCTAATACCCCCATCTTATAGACAGGAAGTGGAGGTTAGCCAGCCAGTGGTAGGCTGACCTCAGAGACCTCTCTTTTGTCCATGTGTTGCACTGTTCTCCACACTGTGAGAGGAGCCATTCACAGACACAGCCACCAGCCACCTTTGATTCCCAGCAGGACAGTGTGGAAGCTGAGTGCCAAGCCCCCTTGAGCAATTCCAATTAAGAAGCTAGGGGCCTGGGTGTTTCTTTTGGTTCTGTTTAGTTTCATGATCTGGTGCTATGGTGACTCTTCCATGGTGGACAGAGGCCTGTTTCTTGTCCATCTGGGATAGGGTTTCAGGAAATTTCAAGAACTTCAACTACCCCACAGCCACATCCCTTTTCACACTGTCAGTTCTTCATGCTGAAACCTCCAGTGCATGGACATCATGGGGACATGGTGCAGATGAAGGTGTGCACAGCCTGGAAAGGGCTAGCGGCTTTCCCCTCTGCCCAGGCCACCTGTTCCTACCATACATTCTGCCTTAGGTCAGAGAAGGTATGGGATAATGACAGACAACAGGCTGGGAAAGCCCAGTGTGGTAGGCCCAGTGTGCCTGTGAATGGCTCCTCTCACAGTGTGGAGGGCAGTGCACTGACAGAGTGACCCCTGGGCCTCAGATTTCTGATCTGAAAATGGAACAGATTACTTCCTCACAGATTTTTCTTGAAGCACTAAGAGTGTGTAAATTCAACTCAACACAGGGAACATTGTGGACGTTTTCCAAATATTAGTTGTCCCCTTTGCCTTTGCTGGGGCCAGCCAAAGGTTAGTAGCCATTGACTTTTCTTGGTTGGTGCATGGGTGAATGTGACCATGGCCCTAACTCTGCTTGTTCCCTGGCAGGGCGGTGGAAGAGGGCTTGACGTACAAATTCCATGCATCCTGGAGCTCCGTGTTGCAGCTGCTAAGTGTCTTCTTTGAGGCATGTGGGAGGCAGGCTCATCCTGTGATGAAGAAGGTGAGCTAGAGAGCTGCTGGGCCCCTTGAACTAAGGCTCCTAGAAGGGGAACGGGAATTTGCTCTCTGCATACCACTCCCCACTCCCACCCTGATAGTGCCCATGCAGGTACTG
Organism: Marmota marmota marmota; assembly: GCF_001458135.2. Classification (NCBI taxonomy): domain Eukaryota; kingdom Metazoa; phylum Chordata; class Mammalia; order Rodentia; family Sciuridae; genus Marmota; species Marmota marmota. Next base: position 3,324,318 of record NW_025999999.1, on the reverse strand, counting down.
TGTCCCCAAGAAGGTAATTGGACCAGTCAGGGAGGAGCAGGAAGAGAGCTAAGAGGTACCTCGCCACACAAATGTCTGCTCACCCGTCTTTGCTGGAGTTGATGGTTTTGCAACTTAGGGAATCTCTATGATTCTTCCTTTCCTGCCCTTGCCTTTGATTTTTCAGTTCTCTAATTTTTGTTTAATGAGGGAGTATGGTGTTGGTTTTTTAAACAGCCTTAGGCTCTAGGGAGATTACTCAAGTCTAGAATAAATCATTTAATGATCCTGGATCACCCAGGGATCCTGAGCAGATCCCAGCTCGAGGAGCAGGTGGGAGCCCAGACTCCTGGTCAGTAGGTGGAATAGCTGCTGACCTCAGGGGCCTTCTTCACTGACTCCCCACACTGTTGGTTGACACAAGGTGTCACCCTGAGAAGGAGGGTCTTGAACAAATGGCTAACCTAATTGAGGTTAGCAAACTTGGCTTCCTCCACAAGACCAGCAAGGTCCATGAGAAGCCACACTGGGGAACTGGGAGCCAGATGGCATAGCTCTCTGTCTCCTCAGTGCCTGTTAATTCTCTGTGTTGCATGTGAGACTGCCTTTTGCCAGACCTACCATTTTTCAAGGTAAATTGGAAATTTACATTTGCATGTGAAACCTCCTAGTTTTAACTGTTAATTGAAATGAATTTTAAAAAATTCTGGGCCTTGGGGGAGAGATCAGACACATCAGTAGATGTTATCACTGTGTGTGAGGCATTTACCCTGGGCCCAGAATCCCAAGCCCCATTCTTTTGGAGACTGTCTGGTCTGGGTCTCTGCTCACCACATTGATCTACAGTAAGGTCAGATAAAAGAAAAAGGGAAATTTTTGCTGATTTAGTTATAGTCACCTTGTGAGCATTAAAAAACACCTGTACTTTATTATTTTTGGATTTTTTTGTAGTGTTAGGGATTGAACCCTGGGCATTGTCATGCTAAGCAAGTGCTCTACCATTGAGCTACACCCCCAGTTCAACACCCATTTATTTTGTGCATGTGTGCACACACTTGCACTTACTGACAATGGAGCCCAGGACTTCTCACGTGCTAGGTAGATAACCTACCACTGACCCATGCTCCAGCTTTGTGTGCACGTCTCACTGTGTAACCTCTCATCTTTTTGTTTCAGTGCCTCCAGTCCTTATGTGACCTGCGCCTCTCCCCTCACTTCCCCCACACAGCAGCCCTAGATCAGGCAGTGGGGGCTGCAGTGACCAGCATGGGACCTGAGGTGGTGTTACAGGCTGTGCCTCTGGAAATTGATGGCTCTGAGTAAGTGTGGTCTTGTTTGGCTTTGTAGAAATGCCAGGAGTTGACATCTTGTTCTTCCCAGGGAAAGAATTCTGCCAGTCTGTGTAGAGAGGCCCTCAAGCAGTCGCCTCCTCACTGTGTCCTTCCCTCCCTTCCAGAGAGACTCTGGATTTCCCACGGAGCTGGCTGCTGCCCGTCATTCGGGACCATGTCCGGGAAACACGACTTGGTTTCTTCACTACCTATTTCTTGCCCCTGGCCAACACCCTGAAGAGCAAAGGTTTGGAACCCTTTCCTGTGTAAAGCCTGAGGTCTCATTATCCAGGAGCTCTAGTTGAAGGGGCCAGAAAAGGCTCTGAGTCCAGCATACCAGCTTTTGGAATGTTTGGCAGCATCTCTGTGCCAACACCTGGCCAGCCAGAACTTGAGTGCCCTCCCCAGCAGGGCTTATCCTCCTCTCCACTCTGAGGCATGTCCAGGCCTCTGTCCCTGGGACAGAACTTTGCTCTCTGCAGGCAGACATTGGCTTCCTTCCAGCTGAGCTGCCACCATTTGGGTCTTATTCTTCCCTTGTGGATCACAAGAAACAGTCTTGTCCTTTCTTCCTTGTGATAGCCCTTGAGATGAACTTTTCAAAATGTATACTATATTTGTTTATACATGTACAGTTGGCCTTCTGTATTCCTTGCATTCTGCATCTGCAGATCCAACCAACCACAGATGAGAAATACTCAGGGAAAGAATTATGTCTCTACTGAACATGTACTAACTTCTTTTTCTTGTCATTATTTCCTAAACAATACAGTGTCACAACCCTACGTGCTATTATATTAGGTATTAAGTAATCTAGAGATAAAATTTTAAAGTATAAGGGAAGGATATGTGCAGGTTGTATGCAAATATTCTGCCACTTTATATAATGTAGAGACTTGTGCATCTGCCCATTGTAGTATCCACAGGGGTCCTAGAACGAATCCTTTGTGGATGCTGAAGGACAACTATTTGTACTTCTGTATACCAAGAGATGCACTTGCATATGTATTTTAAGTATTTGAAAATGATCATTACTTCCAGGGAGTGTCCTTCTGGCTGCATGTCCTCAGACTCTCTCCCTCTCTCTCTGGTACCAGGGATTGAACTCAGGAGCACTCAAGCACTGAGCCACATCCCCATCCCTATTTTATTTAGATACAGGGTCTCACTGAGTTGCTTAGTGCCTTGCTTATCTGAGGCTGGCTTTGAACTCACAATCTTCCTACCTCAGCCTCCCAAACTGCTGGGTCTCTCCCTTTCTTTTGGGACATGGTTTCTCGTCCCATCATTTTCTTGTTCTCTCTCTGTATACTACTCGTGTCCTATGGTACATAGACCCAGACCTATATGAGGGATAAGACTAGCACTAGATCACATTTCTTCACATTTCTTGGCCTAGTGATGGCTGCAGGAGCTTTTGTTTTCATTGGATTTTGAGGGTCTATGGCAGCATTGGTAAACTATCCTGCCTGCTGCCCATTTTGTTAATAAAGTTTTATGAGAACACAGCTATGCCTGTTCTATTAAGGCTTTTTTGTGTGTGTTACTGGGGATTGAACCCAGGACCTTATGCAAATGAGGCAAGCACTCTACCAACTGAGCTATATCCCCAGCCCTCATACTGCTTTTTAATGGCAGACAAAGTCAAATAGTTGTAAGAGAAATGATAGGACCTACAAAGCTTAAAATGTGGGCCCTTTACGGAAAGTTTGCTGCCCTGGTCTGCGACAGTGGTTCTCAACAGCAGGATGGTTTTGCTGCCCACAGATCATTTGGCAATGCCTGGAGACATTTTTCATTGTCACAACTGGGAGAAAGGTCCGTTGGCATCTAGTGGGCATAGGACAAGGATACTGCTAACCATCCTAAAATGCACAGGACAGCCCCACAACACAGAATTATGTAGCCAAAAATGTCCATGGTGTCAAGGTTGAGAAACTCTTTTTTCTGATTTCAAACATTGTTTGAATATACAGAAAACATTTAAAGAGGAACATAAAAAAGCACTCAATTCCCCCAACCAGAAAGAATTAAAGAATTACTACTAAAAAATTAATGTATTAAAGAATTATTACTGTGGCTGGGGCTGGGGCTCAGTGGTAGAACGCCTGCCTTTCATGTGCGAGGAACTGGGTTCCATCCTCAACACCACATAAAAATAAATAAAATAAAGATATTATATCTATCTATAACTAAAAAAATTACTAAAACATTAATGTATTTTTTCTTTCAAATTTTTCTTTTTTTCATATATGTAAAATATAAGGGACTATAGACACTGGCAGCAAGATTTTTTTGTGTGTGTATGCTGGGGGTTGAGTACATGCTCCATTACTAAGCTCCATCTGCATCTCCGGCCCTGACAGTGTTCTTTGTGTCTATATAAACTGGTGTGTAGCTATCTATTTCCTATCTATACTCCCTTTTATGTACATGCAAAGATGTTTCTAGCAGTGTGGTTTCTGTTAGCAAAGAATCTGACATAATCTGCATGTCCTTCAGTGGGTTCCACTTAAGTCAGCTCTGGTAAAGTCTTGCTTTGGAATGAAGGAGGGCTGGGGATGTGGCTCAGTAGTAGAGCACTGGTTGAGCATGTGTGAGGCCCTGACTTCAGTCCCCAGTACCACAAAAATAAAGCAGAACATACAAAGAAAGACAAACCAGTAGGTAGGGATAGATGGCCTAGAAGATTGTGGTTAAATAAACTAGATTTAAATTTCAACTTGGCTAAAGCACTGTGACTTTGGACAAGGTTATTTAGTTTATTTAGTTTGCCAGGGTCTGCACCTCATCTGTAAAATGGGCAGGATAATTACATTGTGAGGATTAAATGAAATAACCATATAAAATGGCCATTATAGACTGCCATGTAGAATAAGCTCAATGAATGTTACCAACTTTATCATCACATTAACAAGTTTACAGAAAATATATGTATAGTACAGTCCGGTTTGTGTCTTATGTTTAAAGAAGTATAAGAAAAGTCACAAGGAACAGAAGCCATCCCTGGGGGAGTAAGATTATAGAGAGACATTATTCTCCATGTTGTTGTTTATAATTACTCTGTATTATTGTTTTCCATGGGTCTAATATTTTAGAATGAATAAGTATTATGATATAATTTATGGAGAAGGGAGAATCACCCATATTCTTGTCTCCCTGAACCTTTGGTTTTGGTAAAATGAGGCCATGATGGTGCCCAGGTTCACACTGTGTCTTTTTCACATATTCCAGCAATGGAGCTGGCCCAGGCAGGCAGCACCGTGGAGTCCAGGATCTATGACACACTCCAGTGGCAGGTAAGGGTCAGTGAGGGGAGGCATGGGGAGGAGAGCACAGGGGCATGGGTGTTAGTGTTATTCTCTCCTTTATTATCTCCTCCTCAGATCTGGACCCTATTGCCTGGGTTTTGCACAAGGCCCACGGACGTGGCTGCCTCCTTCAAAGGTTTGGCAAGAACACTAGGTACAGCCATCAGTGAGCGCCCGGACTTAAGAGTCACTGTGTGCCAGGCCCTGCGTACCCTCATCACTAAGGGCTGTGAGGCAGGTATGTGTGGGCTCCAGAGGTAGGGTGGGCACTGGTGAGAGGGTGGCAGGTGTCCCTGGCCCCATCTCCTGGCCTGCAGTGGCTCATTTGACAGACATAACTGCAGAAACTAACATTTTGTGCTAACTTCTGTGTTGCTGCTTTTGCTGCTGCTCTTGAGACGCACAGAGTTAGTAGGAGGCCCTTGCTCATTCACCTCTGCTCCCAGGGTGTGACACCTGCTGCAGAATCATGGTCAGCGTCACAGGCCCCTGTGTAGGAGCTACACAGGAACCCAGACCATTTCGGCACCTGCTCTCTTTGTCCTGGCCTTAGCCTATCCTGGCACAGAAAACTTCAAACCCACTGCTTCCAAATCCTGCCATAAGATCCCCTGAACAGATACCTCTGGGCTGCAACCCCAGTGGCCACTGAAGTAGGGTCAGCTCATGTTCCTTCACTGCAAACCTTGGTCCTTCTGCCAGAGGCTGACCGTGCTGAAGTGAGCCGCTTTGCCAAGAACTTTCTGCCAATCCTCTTTAACCTGTATGGGCAGCCTACTGCAGCTGAGGACACTCCAGCCCCTCGCCGGGCCGTGCTGGAAACCATCAAAACCTACCTCACCATAACTGAGTCTCAGGTGTGCTGGTGGGGGAGTGGGAGAAATGCTCTCAGGTGAGCATCATTGGGTTGGACAAGTTGGGAAAGATGAGTCCCCACCTACCAGGGTCACATGGGTCTCTGCCATCTGGAAGATGGAACCACATACAGCTTTTATGTCTTGGGCTGTGACTGAGGCTCCTAAATGGTGGGGAAGTAGCTCTGGGACCTGCTGCTACTGCTCCTTTCTTTTTCTCTGGATCTGCTAGTTGGTGAATGGTTTCCTGGAGAAAGCCAGCGAGAAGGTGCTTGACCCTGCTAGCTCTGACTTCACCAGGTAATGTGTTCAGGTTTCCCCACTTGAACTGGGCAGCCCAGGGAGCTGGAGCGGCATATGGCAGAAACCTTATGGATTCACTGTGAAATTCTTTGGGGAAATCTTATGATATTGAATGCCCCAGCTATACTGAGAGGTTGGACAGTTCCTTTTTCCTGAGAGGCCCTTTTGCTTGCAAGGGAGAAACAAGGACCCTGGAAACAACACTGCCTGCGTTCAATTCCCAGTTCTACCACTTAACGGGTTGTGTGGACTTGACAGATGATTTACCCACTCTTTGTTTCTGAGTTCTGATCTGTAATGTGGGCATGATAATAGTATCTGCTCTTGAATACTTTTTGAGGTTTCAAGGAGTTGGCATTTATAAAGCACCAGAGCTATAACTGGTATATTGTGAGTGCTTGATTAGGTGCTAGTGATGATTATTGCTCACAAGTTCCTTAAAGACCCCTGTCCTCACCCTGACTTCTCCCACGTTCTTGTAACAGTAGACATAAGAACACTGATAGCTTATCTCTTCTCCAGCTTCACTTAAATTATTTTTTTGTCTCCTATTTTGAGCAGATTGTCTGTTCTGGACCTGGTTGTGGCCTTGGCTCCTCATGCTGATGAAGCTGCCATCAGCAAGCTATACTCTACCATCCGGCCCTACCTAGAGGTAAGCCCCACACAAGCTCATCTGTGGGGAGATGGGGCTTCAGAAGGTGTTTCTGGCTTTATTCTTCAGCCTTTGCTCCTTGCCCAGATCAGTCTAGTCTGCTGTTTTCTACAGTGGCTTCGCCTTGTACTCTGTCCTGCCCATCTATCAGTTTAGGTGCCAAGGCAACTGAATTGCAACGTCTTCTGCTAAGGTGTCTCTTGTAGAACAGGCCGTGCTCCTTTGCCTGCTCACTCACTAGGCCCATCCTGGCCTGGGCTGACCTTTATCCCTTCCAGTTCTCCACACCCTCATCCCACTGCAGCCTCATGTGGCTGCTTTAAGAGTCCCAAATAGAGCAGGTGCCACATGCACCTTTGCATGTGCTGGTTCCTTCACCCTATGACTGACAGCCATTCAGAACTCAGATCAGCGGTGCTATTCTGAAAGCTGTCCCCATGCTGAAGTTTAATAGCAGTTAGGATGAAAAGTGTCTTGGGATGGAACATGAAGGTGGGCATAAAGATCCATGTCAGGGTTGCTCCCTGGTATCTCAGGAACAGTGGGAGTCAGTGGGACAAAGGAGAGCAGTGCTGCTCTAGCTAGAAAAAGTAGCAGGCCACAGGCTGTGCTGCTAGAATGTGCGTCATTTAGAGGTGGTGAGTGGAATAACTTTGCCATCCACTGTCCCCATGCCCAGCATAGGAATTAGCCACTGGTGGAATATGGAACATGTCCATATTTCACCAGAGCTCTTGTCAGACTTCATGAGCTCCAGACTAGATGGGCAGGACTAGCTTCTTCTCTGAGTTCCCTCAAGTGCGAGCCACAGTGGACACTCTGGGAATGTCACTGTAAGGAGGGGTGGATACAAGTCTCCTTCCTCATCTGTCCCTGTCCTCCATGCACTGACTGCAGAGCAAGGCCCATGGGGTTCAGAAGAAGGCCTACCGTGTGCTGGAGGAGGTCTGTGCTAGCCCCCAGGGACCCGGGGCCCGTTTTGTGCAGACGCATCTGGATGAGCTGAAGAAGACCCTGTTGGACTCACTGCGGAGCACGTCCTCTCCTGCCAAGAGGGTGAGGGTGCCGGTCTGCCAGCTCTGCCAAGGGAGGACGGGTTATTTCCTGGGAGGACACTGGGAGAGGAGCCACTGGAGAGGTTTGCAGGCTGTGGGCTGGCACAGAGGGTCTCCTGACTGTTGTTCCATGCCCACAGCCTCGTTTGAAGTGCCTCATACATATTGTGAAGAAATTGTCATCTGAGCACGAGGAGTTCATCACCGCCCTTGTCCCAGAGGTGAGGTGTGGGAGGGGTGGGTATATGTGCATTTGGTGGGTTTCCTAAAGGATGGTCCCCAATAGCCTGTCATAATATGGGCAGGGCAGTGAGTGTGGGCTCAGTTTGCCACCTGGGCACATGGGTGCCTTTATTTGCCCCTATACTCTGGGCAACCCACCCTAGGGTGGCTGACTCAGAGGATACGTGCTAATGGGACTGTCGTGACCAGGTGATTCTATGCACCAAGGAGGTGTCGGTGGGTGCTCGGAAGAATGCTTTCGCCCTACTGGTGGAGATGGGCCATGCTTTCCTGCGGTTCGGCTCTAACCAGGAAGGTGAGGCTTGGGTGATGCTAACCAAGGGGATTCTTTGCTTGTAGTAGGATGGGTAAGTTTCCCTCAGAACCGCTGTCAAAGGGAACTCGCGGAGTGAGCTCCCTGCCCTGCCCTGTCCCAGGCAGGCTGCTCCTCTCTTTGGGGGCCCTGTCCTCATGTGACTTATTCTAGTTTTTGCCCCCAGAGGCTCTACAGCGCTACCTCATCCTGATCTACCCTGGCCTGGTGGGCCCAGTGACTATGGTTAGCTGCAGCATCCTGGCCCTGACCCACCTTCTTTTCGAGTTTAAAGGTAAATATTTACTTCCTTGAAGGCTTGGGAAGCCCTTAAGGTAGGAAGGTGTTCTGGGACAGGGTGGCTACGAGAATGGGGAAATATTCCAGAGAGCAGTAAGGAGGTACCTCCTGCCTCCCTGTCTCCTTTCTCACATACCTCTGCTTTCTCCCCTGGTGGGTATGCTGAGGCTGCTTCCTCACACCTGCCCCAGCATGAAGCAGTGTGGCTCTGCTACTCTGCGTCCCCTGTCAGTTGTGAGTAGGGTAGAGTAGGCAAACTTCCAGTTTTTAGTTCTGCTCCTGGCTCCTGCCAGCCATGTAAAGTGTTGAAAAACTTTACTAACCTATTGGAACCTCCATCTTTTTTAAAAAAATAAATTTTTAGTTGTAGATGGGCACAATACCTTTTATTTTATTTATTTATTTTTATGTGGTGCTGAGGATCAAGCCCAGGGTCTCACATGTGCTAGGTGAGCACTTTTTTACTGAGCTATGACCCCAGCCCTAGAATCTCCATTTTTTATCTTGAGTCACCCACCATGGGGTGACTAAAGGGTACAAGGGCACTCCATAGAATGTGATTAGAACTACCAGGCACACAAAAATCTCCAAATGTTTGCTTCTACTAAGTTTTGACCTGGCAAGGGCAGGTAGAGCTGTCCTTGGGCAGTCTTAGGTCCAGGTGGGGTCCTGGTATCTCATGACAGTGGTCCCTTCATCTCAGGGATGATGGGGACTAGCACAGTAGAGCAGCTGCTGGAGAATGTGTGCCTACTGCTGGCCTCCCGTACTCGTGATGTGGTCAAGTCTGCACTGGGCTTCATCAAGGTGGCCGTGGTGGTCATGGATGTGGTGCACCTGGCCAAGCATGTGCAGCTGGTGGTAAGGATCCCTTTCCCACAGAGGGTGGCAATGTCCTTCAGGGTGTCATGCTAGCCTTAAGGCTATCAAGTTAAAAACTTTCTCTTTAGCCCTAGCTTTGTGCAGAAGCAGGTAGTAAGCAGCCCTGGAAGGGACTTGGTATGGAAGTGCCAACTTGGTAAAGGCAAGGGAGGGGCACAATGCCCAGTTTGCCTTTTACCTTGTGTCCTCCATGGAAGCTACTGCTCTGCAGAGCAAAGACCAATGGGTAGAGCCAACCCCTCCTCAACAGATGAGGAAACAGGCCAGAGATTTCCAGGTTCACAATCTCAGGACTTTTTCCCAGCTCTTTTTATTTTTTGAGATAGGATCTTGCTAAGTTTCCAGTCTGGCCTCAAACTTGCAATCCTTCTGAAGATCCTCCCAAGTATTTGGGATTATAGGTGTGGGCCATCATGCCCAGCTTGATTCCCAGTTTGGAAAGGTTCCTTAGCACAACCCTGCTGGGGCACCTGCTAGGTTGCAGAAAGGTCCGAAGGACCCTTTGTTAGTGGGTAATTGACCTGTCCTGCCCAGAGGGAGCCTACCCAGGCTTGCAGCAAGCTGGGACAGAGCTCTAACCCATTGCACCCACTGCCCAGTTTCTCCCATCCAGCTGAGTCATTAGACTGCCAGGTCCCTCTTAGCTGTGTTTGGGTCTGGTTATGATGTTAGGCAAAGTGGGCTCCATGGGCTCTACGAGTAAGACTCCTGCCCCTGTGGCCACTCAGCAGCCATGTAACACTGTTCTTTGGTTTCCTCATCTATAAATTGGGAGTTATAACATCTGTCCCATTGTGTTGTAAAGAGTCAGAGAATGTATGTAGAGTGTAAGCACTGCTCAGAAAGGCTAGAGCCAGCCAGGCGTGGTGGTGCACACCTGTAATCAGGTGCTGAGAGACCGAGGCAGGAAGATTGTGAGTTTGAGGTCAGCCTGGGCAACTTAGTGAGACCCTTTTTCAAAAAAAGGACTTAAGCTGTCATCTTAGGAAGGGTGGTCAGGGATTGTGTTGTGAAGGGGGATTTATGGGAAAGATGGGGCTGCTCAGAGTTCTTGGAAGCACAATTGAACCAAGGGGTAAGCCAGGAGAGCTACTCAAACCTTCCGCTTTTAGCTGGACCTGGTTGCTTTGTCTCTGGTGTGGACATCAGTGAGAGGTGGGTGGGATGGAAGGCATAGCACCCTCCTGACACGCTGGTGCTCTGCCTGGTAGATGGAAGCCATTGGGAAACTTTCAGATGACATGCGCCGGCATTTCCGCATGAAGCTTCGGAACCTATTCACCAAGTTCATCCGCAAGTTTGGGTGTGTGCACTTGAATGGGGGTGGGGGTGGAGCAAGCCCGGAGTTGAGGATTTCTAGTCCCCCCAGGGACTGAAGGGAAGAAGAGTCCATGATCCCTCTTACCTCTTACCTCTGAGGAGTGCTCTCTGGCCAGTGCCTCTCTTCAGCCCTTCTTTGCCATTCTCAGGTTTGAGTTGGTGAAGGGGCTACTGCCTGAGGAGTACCACAAAGTCCTGGTAAATATCCGGAAAGCTGAGACCCGTGCCAAGAGGCACCGTGCCTTGAGCCAGGCTGCTGAGGAGGAGGAAGAAGAGAAGGAGGAGCCTGCCCAGAGTAAAGGTGACAGGTAAGATCACGGTGGGGTCCTAGGGACCTGGTTTCCTCCAGCCCAGAGTGTCCAGGCATTGCCCAGTTGACCTCTGCATCTCCAGGGAGTGCTCTGACTTGGGGCTTCTCTATCCTTAGCATTGAGGAGATTTTGGCTGACTCAGAAGATGAGGAGGACAATGAGGAGGAAGAAAGAGGCCGGGGCAAGGAGCAGCAGAAGCTGGCACGACAGAGGAGCCGGGCATGGCTGAAGGAGGGAGGAGGGGATGAGCCTCTCAATTTCCTGGATCCCAAGGTGGCCCAGCGAGTCCTTGGTAAGAAAGAAGTGGCTGGCCCATGAGCTTAGTGGGCCCGTGCTGGGTTTGCCCTAGTGCTGCGTTCCTGGTGGGTGGGCAGGGGCTAGCTTCTGTGATAGGCTAGTGGATAGAAGCTGAGAAGCTTCCAGTTGGGAGCATAGACCTGGCGTGTTGGTTCTAAGGAGGGTGCCAGTGGGTTAGGACTGGGCTTCCTCCTCCTCATGCCAAATTCTGCCATACCAGCTACACAGCCTGGGCCTGGCCGGAGCAAGAAGAAGGACCATGGCTTCAAGGTGAGCGCTGATGGCCGGCTGATCATACGGGAGGAGGAAGGAGATGACAAGGTAGAAGAAGAGGACACCACTAAAGGTGGGGCCACATGCCCATCCTGGGAATGCAGCTGCTTCTGGCCCAGGCCAGGGCTGCTCTTGTTAATTCGTTCAATCACTTGATGTTCATCTACCTTTCCATGCAGTGATCATTTGTTAAGGAAGCATTGGTAAACACAGGAGAGCCAGGCGTAGTGGTGCATGCCTGTTATCCCATCACCTTGGGAGACTGAGGCTAAAGGATTTTAAGTTCAAGGCCAGCCTTGGTGACTTAGCAAGACCCTGTCCCCAAGAATAAAAAATAAAAATGGCTGGGCATGTAGCTCAATGGTAGAGCTCTTGTCAAGTGTGTGTGAGACCCAGGGTTTTATCCCCAGCACTGAAAAAATAAATTCTATCTTTGAGATGCTTTGGTTCCCATGGCTGAGCTGCAGGCTCTTGACTCACTTGCCCTACTAATTGGCACTCGCAGGGCTTCCCCTGCACCTCACTTGCCAGCTCTGTGTCTATAGACACTTATTTAACATCTCATCTTGTATGTCCTTACTCCAAATTGGCATGATGCCAATATCTACTTCACAGGGTTGTTGGGAAGATGAAGTTATAGAATATATACAGTGCGTGCGTGTTTCCGTAGCTGGTCTTCTGCTCCCCTCTCATTCCTTTACTCTCCTGTCCTCTTGGTCCCTGGCTATTCCTGATGCTAAGGAAGTCCCTTTCTGCCTTTCTACTTTTTCAAAGCCTCCGCACTCTTTAGGATTCAGCTCAGGTCCTCGCCCTGTCTTTAGCATCTAGTCACACGGTGTGTTTATTTTTTTGGTTATTTCTTGACTTTGCCTGAATCTCTTTCACCTCCAAATGGTTGGCTTCATACTTCTTTATGTGCCCACAGTGGAAAGAAAAGATTTTCAAGCTGGGAACAGTGGAGTATGCAGCTATCGGACAGGCTGACTGAAGGAGATTTTAAGTGGGAAACTAGTCTGGGCAACTTAGCAAGATCCTGTCTGAAAATTAAAAATAAAAAGGGGTAGGGGTATAACTCAGGAGTAGAGTGCCCCTGGGTTCAGTCCCCAGTACTAAAAAAATAAAGCCGAACATACAAAGAAAGACAAACCAGTAGGTAGGGATAGATGGCCTAGAAGATTGTGGTTAAATAAACTAGATTNAAAAAAAAAAAAAAAAACAGGCTCTCAGGTAGGAAAATGAAGCAGTCCTGTCAAAGTGGAGCATGTGTGGGTCTGGGCAGTCTCTCCAGGAAACCTAGGACTTTCTTTGTTCTCAAAAAAAAAAAAAAAAAAAAAAAAAAGCTGTATTCACTTTTAAAATTGGGTCACTACTCCTTCAGGAGCCATCATCCCTGTAGCCTAGGATGGGAAAAAGGGGGCAGTGTTCAGAGGTCTTATCTCCCTTAAAAGGACAGGTCTGGGGAAGGCAGTTTTCTGGGGTTGGAGTTGGTACCCCTCATCCTGGTGAGCCAGGAAGAAAGGGTGAGTTGGGAGTGCCCTGAGTGTTCACAGGGCTGTCTTCTTTTGATGCCAGGTGAGGATGAAGAGATGGCTGACCTGATGGAGAACGCGAGCGTCAGAAGTGTGAGTAGTTGCTGTTGTCAGAGGGCCTCAGACCTTAGCTTGGGCCCCACAGCTTCACACCTGTCCCCTGGGGATATTGTGCCTGCTCTGCTCCTCAAATACTTAGTGGGTCCTCAAGGGTTGGATGCCTTGAAGCACCCCCATGTGACCTTCAGCATTGGCTAGTTGTCCTGTTGAAGAAAAAATGGCTCTGCATCTGTGAATGGCATGTGCTCTGCAGGCTGCAAGGGGAGTGGTGGCCTAAGCTCCAAGGGCAGACACCATTTCTGGAAACATGCTGGAGAGGTGTCTTCGTCTTTGTCCTTCCAGACTATGTCCAGCTCATCCAGCCCCCCTGGGCATCATTTTAGGCTGTAGCTGCCTGGTTGGGGGTGCAATAGTACTGGCGCTAAAGAGGAAGGCTCTGGGGTCACATCTTGGCCTCAGGCTAACCTTTCCAAGCCCCAGTTCCTGGCCTGTAAAATGGGATTCTAAGTAGACCACCTCATAGAATTACTGGGACATTGTGATCAAATTGAGCATGTAAAGTACATTTTTGACCTGTGGTAAACTTCCCCAGTTTCCCACATACTTTCCCAGTGCCCTCTGCCTGCCTCTTCCCAAGGAGCTACTAAGTTTTGAAACAGTGCAGATTGCTGTTTGGAAAACTGGGTGAAAACCAAGCAAAGAGACTCTGGTGTCAGAGAGTGACTAAGGATCTTAGAAGACTCTGATGTAAGAGGGCTTGATGACCTGTGATCCCGGGTACTCAGGAGACATAGGCAGGAGAATTACAAGTTTGAGGTCAACTTGGGCAACTTAGAACCTATCTCAAAATAAAAAGGGCTGGGGATATAGCTCAGTGGTAGACCCTTGCCTAGCATGTTCAATTCCCAGTGCTGGAAGGGGAAAAAAAGAAGAAAAGAAAAAACGAAGGCCCCTCATGCAGGAAGCCCCTCTGGGTGCTCTGGAGCAGTAGTATATTGCTTCTGCTTAAAAACTCTCCCTGCCTCCTCCTGAGCCTGTTTCAGTGTGGCATATCTCCCTCACCTGGGAGTTCTTCCCTTCCCTGGTCCAAGATCTGGCCTTCCATGGCACCTTCAGCCACCATCTGGTTTTATTTTCCAGGCAGCAGTAGTAGCCTGCAAATGAGTATGTCCCTGACCCCAGACTGCCTGGGCTCAAATCCAGGTTTCTCTGTGATGTGCTTGGCATATGGTGAAGTTAAGTCAGTCACAGCTCTTCTTTATAATCATTACTCATTTTTCTTGGAAATCTTGATCTGTCAAGGCTTCCCTGATTCCTTCAGCATGTCCTGTAGTCCCTCAGCAGCCTACTCGTTCCTCGCCAAGGGAACGAGGATGGCCCATGAGCAGGGCAGGATTGGGGCATCTTGTCTTGAGATGACAAGATGACAGCTCCTGCACTGACAACCCAGTGGTTTTCTTATGCCATTGCTGAGTTCTCCTCCCTCCAAAGTTGTGGGAGCCTGATGTGCTGGGGTGCCAGTAGTGGCCTCAGTGGAAGGCCAGTAGGATGGGCTGGCTGGCCTTGTCTTTGTGTCAGCTGAACCACAAACCATTTCAGGCATCATCCTCCCCAGAGAAGCCTGAGTCACGCTTCCTTGGAACACTTTCCTTTCTCCACTAGGTATCCGCTGTGCTGGGCTACAGCCAGTGCAACTGGTGCCCTGTGCTCAGACACAGCCTGTGTGCTCCAACCTGTTCCTTCTGGTCCCTCTACCTGGCACCCCTGGCCTTGGAGCTTACATGCCTTTGGAGTCTGCAGTTTTGTCAGGCTTCCAGTGCGCAGCATAGCCCCAGACTGGCCTTCATCCCTGCGCAGCCCTAATGCAGCCCTGGGCGGGTGTTCATCGCCTGCTATAGAGTATAATTGGATGGCTCCATGTGTCCTTGTTATTGGCTCATAACTGCTAGGACTCTAATGTTGAGGGACTGTAGCGACTAGCTTGGGCAGGGGTCTCCCACTGGAACTGGGTCCTGTTACCCATGTCCCCGGGCCTGGCACTGAGTGAAGGATCAGTGCACTAGTAACCAGTGAGAAAGTTTGAGTGGAATTTGTGAGAATTGAAGACCTGGTGAAGGCCTTCCCTCCAGAGAGGTCTAGGACCTAATTTCCCTGTTAGGAAATAAGGGGCTGGGCTGGCTTTAGGGTGCCAGATGGGTACCCGTGTTCCTAGGGTGGAGTTTAATGTGGAGAGGCAGGCCTGCGGTCAGGACAAGGACTAGAGCCTCACTGTGTAACCTGCCTTAGGGCCTTTGTTTCCTTATCTGTAAGTAGAGGATGGAGGGACACTCATGTTCAACGTAGGTTGCTGTTGCCAGTACTGATGTCATTAGTGAACATGTTATGTCCCTTTTTACTGACTTCCTGCTTGTTACTTTTTTTTTTTTTTTTTTTTTTATTT
>NW_025999999.1:3266191-3308862 GCF_001458135.2 Marmota marmota marmota | reverse complement strand
CTTTTTTTTTTTTTTTTTTTTTTTAATAGAGGAAGAGGCGTAAGCAGCAGAAAGAGTCTGAGGAGGAGGAGCTGGAGATGCCCCCTCAGTACCAAGGTAAGGTTTCCACTTCTTTCTCTTGGGGCACTGATTCCTGTCATCTACACCAGGCAGAGGAGTGGCAGGGAGGGATGCAGAGCCCTGATTTTGTATAGCCAGTTTGTTACTCAGTTGGCACCAGCATACATTAGCTGACAGGACTGGGATGGGCAGGAATAGGGAGTCAAGGATGAGAAGGCTGTGCACGTGACCCCCACTCTTCCTGAGGCCAGTGCTGCCCACCCACCCAGGCCTTCCTTGACCAGCCCTGACTCAGTCCAGGTCCAGGTTGACAGGACTTGGGTAGATTAGTGTTGGGCCTGGCCCTTCCTGGGTTCCCTTCTATGTTTGTCTCTGAGGCCCAGGTTAACCCCCAGAGAAGCTACTAGAAATGCCAAGGTGATTTCTCAGCTTTCTTCCTTCCAAGGTGCCCCTGCAGGGCCCTGCCCCAAAGCCCTTGCACCAGAGCCCTTGCTGTACATGTAAAGGCCAGGGGCTCTTTGGGAAGACTTTTATTCTGAGAGTGGTCCCATAGCATCCTGACCCTGGTGGAGAATCTTTTGACTCCTCTTCTGTCCCCACAAGCTGAGGCGCAGCTTACCTATTGTGCACTGAGATGACGTGGTGGGGAGAGGAAGCAGTACTAGTCAATGGGGCAGGAGGATTCAGGTCAGCTGCTGCTTAGCTGTGTGACCTTGGTCCAGTCACACTACCTTTCTGTCTCATCTGTAAAAAAAGGATTCATGTTAATCTTCTCAGAGAGTCCTCTGGAGTTGGCATTGTAGAATTCCATCTCTGATTAAAGTCTAAGCTGAAAATGAGCTGACCTGAGACAAGACCTTGATTTCAAATCTCTGTTCAATGGGATTAATAGCTGCCTTTGTATCTCAGAGTACAGGTGTGAGCCCAAATGAGAAAAGAGTGGGGAATCTTTGTGGGGTTTTTTTTTTGGGGGGGGTGGTACTGGGAAGGGTACCAGTGATTGATCTCAGGGGCACTCGATCACTGAGCCACATCCCAGCCCTATTTTGTATTTTATTTAGAGATGGGGTCTCACTGAGTTGCTTAGGACCTCGCATTTGCTGAGGCTGGCTTTGAATTCACAATCCTGTCTTAGCCTCCCAAACCCCTGGGATTATAGGCATGCACCACTGCACCCAGCAAAAAGTGGGGAATCTTAAAATGAGCTGGGTGGCAGAGCTGAGGGTTGAACCTTGGTGCACTGACCACAAACCCCGTGTTCAGGAGGATGACTCTAATGAGGATGTAGCTCTGCAGTCAAGCACTCGCCTAGCATCCTAAAGCCCTGTGTTCAGTCCCCAATAGCACAAAAATAAATAAATAAATATCAAATTATTCTAAAATAATTGGAGCAGGTATAACTTTGGAGAATGTGGGTCATTTTATGTTGGTTGGGAATACCAGAAATCATTAGTAGGCCTCTCGGGATTCTGGGTCAGTCTGAAGAGCCTAGTGGTCTGTCAAGTCTCTATGCAGATGCTCCCTTAAGGGAGGACTTCGCCCTTGCTTGGTAAGGATAGAGTTGAGTTCCTCACCTATGCTCATCTACTCTCCAGCAGCCCTCTGGAGAAGGGGTCCCTTGTCCCCCAGAAGGGTGCTACCCTTGCTGTGCCTGACTTGTAGTCTTTATTCTCCCCACAGCCGGAGGCTCTGGCATTCATCGCCCCGTGGGCAAGAAAGCCATTCCTGGGGCTGAATACAAGTCCAAGGTAATGGCTGCAGGTGGGGTCTCCTGGTAATGAATGGGTGCCAGGGAGGGCGAGAAGGAGCTATGCCCATCACTGTCCTCAAGAGGCACTTTCGTGGAACCAGACAGGCCAAGGAAGAAGGGGCACACCCATGTCTTGTTGGCCTCTGAACTTGGGGGCCTTGGTAAATGGCTTCCAGGGCCACAGGAGCTCTTTGGTGCCATCCAAAGCAGAGAATGAAGGAAAGGGAGGTCATAGGCCTATGAAGTCAGTATGGGGAACAATGGGAACCCCACACTCCCAGCTGACTCTGTTTCTCTGGATAAGCAGAAGGCAAAGGGTGATGTGAAGAAGAAGGGTCGGCTGGATCCCTATGCCTACATCCCCCTCAACAGAACCAAGCTCAACCGCAGGTATGGTGGTGTGGGGCAGGGCAGGGCATTCCATGTTCAGAGCGCGCTCTCTTCTCACTGAATTATCAACTCAGTTGTTCAGTTCTTCCAGAATTTTTTTTAGCATATACCTGCAAGTAGTTGGTACCTTCTTGTATGTGGCTTTTTTAAACATGATTTTGCAATTCAGAAATTTTCTTGTATATATGTACTTTATATGCTTGTCATTTCTATAATAGCTCTGGGTAATTGCTTTTCTAATCCCCTTGTTGGGAAATGAGAATCATTTCCACTTTGGGTGTTAAATAGGGTTCTTTGAGTTAAGTGTGAGAGCCATACAAGATGCCATGTAGGAATACTTGGCAAATGCATGTTACTCGTAAACAGGGTTCTAAACTTCAGTATGCTGGCTTAAAGTCAACCTTTAGAAAGAAGGATGGGTGGATAGAGTGAACTTTGTCCTTTTCTGTCCATTTGAGGAACAGTGAGGGGAGGACTGTTCCAGGTGGGATTGTGCCAGAGTGGAACAGCCTGGGCAGGACACATGCCATGTAGAAACTGGGGTTGCACAGGGTTGCCCCAGTTTATGTGCTGCCCACCCTGACAGCCCCCTTCTTCCTGTCTCTGCTGGTGCTCGGGGTGGTCATCATTTGACATTAAGAGGAGATGAATCCACCTGTTAAGACCCTTCTCTTCCTTGTCCCTACAGGAAGAAGGTGAAGCTACAGGGACAATTTAAAGGTCTGGTGAAAGCTGCCCAGAGGGGGTCCCAGTTGGGACACAAACTCCGCAGAAAGGATCGCAGGCCCTGAAGCTCCAGAGCCCCTAGGCTGCTCTGTGGTCCATCCTGAGGCCCCTTTTCAGTTCCCACACTGCTTGACATCAGCTCCAAGTGCTCAGGATTGGCACAACCTGGACTCAGAATGACTTTTTTGGAACCAGGGCTTGGCTCCCAGAAACACCCAGGATTTTGGAAGTTCCAAATGGAAACTGTTCTTTAGGGACATCCCCATTTCCTGAAGATGAGACTGTGACCTCAATACCTCTGAGTAGGCCCCACAAAGCAGTGCTTCCTGCCATAGTGACCATGAGCAGCTGAGCAGTGATCTTTTCCTCCAGTGGCTCATAGCCACATGACAGCCTCAGCCTGGCCATGATCTGCCTTTGTGAGATCTGCTGTGATTAGGCGCAGAATAAATGTGCATCACCGTGTTTTAGCCCTGACACTGTTGTATAACCTTCCCTACTCCAGGGGTAAGGACATATCTGGTTACTGGCTGCAGTGACTTGATCCCTTTCCTATGCAACTCCCAACATGTAGTCCAGGGCATAACTTTGCTCTGTCCATAGGTCAGGCCTTGCAACTTGTCCAGGAGTACCAGTGGCCAGAGGACTCCCTAGTTGCACTTTACAATCCCCATCAAAAAGTGATGTTTAGTGGGTAGGAGGGGAAGTGCATTCTTGTGGCTGGACCCTAGAACTGTGGTCGGGTACAAGGGATTGGAACAGAAGGGAGGTAGTAGCTGAGAGCTTTGGCTGCATCTGGGCACAAGGCTCTGCCAGCATTTTTGTCCATTGATTCAAGTGTTTTGTGCCCCTCCATGTGCCCAAAGCAGCTTGGTTTATCCATCTCCCTGTTCCCACACATCTGTTTTCCCAGATCCTGTTGTGGTGCTGTGTGATTCCCACTAGTCCAGCTTTTGTTGGTCTGATGCAGACCTTCTGTGCTTGAGGTCACTTATCGCATAGGCCCAGGGTCCTCATTTTTTTTTTGTTTGGGGATTGAAACCAGAAGTGCTTTACCACTGAGCTACATCCCCAATTCTTTCTATTTTTTTATTTTGGGCATTTTATCACTGAGTTACTGAGGGCCTCACTAAATTTCTGAGGCTGGCTTTGAATTTGTAATCCTTTTGCTTCAGCCTCACAAATTGCTGGGATTATAGGTGTGTGTCACTGTGCCTGGCAGCCCAGGGTCCCCTTGGGTATGCTTCGCAACATCAACCAGAAGCAAAGTACTATCGGGCTATTCCTACGCTCCAATAAGGAATATGCTTTGTCCCCTGACACTTGATCTGTGAGTTTTTCTGGCTTTTTCTCCTTGTGAGATGAGACCATACACACATTCCTTGATAGTTTCCATTCTGATTTAATGCCTTTGGTTCCAGTAATGCTTCCAAGAGGTGCTAGGTATCTCTTAGTAGCATGTCCCTTGATGTATTTTATTCATTTTCCAAGATGTGAGTCTTAACTGGACCCAGTACCCCCAAAGACCTCCCAATGGTATTGGGCTGAAAATCAGAGGAATCGGGCTGGGGATGTGGCTCAAGCAGTAGCGCGCTTGCCTGGCATGTGTGCGGCCCGGGTTTGATCCTCAGCACCACATACAAACAAAGATGTTGTGTCTGCCAAAAACTAAAAAATAAATATTAAAATTCTCTCTCTAAAAAAAGAAAGAAAAGAAAAGAAAATCAGAGGAATCACACTTCGCCCAGAGATGGCACTGTTCGCATGCTTTTATCATAGAATTCTGAGATTGGAGAGTAAGTAGGAAAAATGGTCAAAAGAGGTGAACATTGTGGGGCATGGTGGCACACACCTCTAATCTTGACTCAGGAGGCTGAGGCAGGAGGATTATGAGTTCATGGCCAGCCTCAAAGCAATTTAGTGAGTCCCTAAGTGGCTTAGTGAGACCCTGTCTCAAAAAATAAGCTGGGGACGTGGTCAGCAGTTTAGTGCCCCTGGGTTCAATCCCCTCTACCAAAAAGAAGTGACCACTAAGGATTTGCAAAGGTGATCTAACTATGACCGCTGTTAGTGTACCCTTATTCATAAGGTGTGTCAAATTAAGCCAGCCCCAGTTTTTTCCTATTCATGTCCTTTCTCAGGTAATGAAGCATACACTAGGAAGCCTCATGAAGTGGGGACAGATATGAGCCAATTGTCCAGTATTGACGTCATTAAGAAAGGAAGTTTGAAGCTGGCCTGCTTATTATAACATATTTCCCAAGAAGCATTGTTGTCTTTCAAAGGTGGGAGGGGCAGGTGACCTAGAAAGGTTGGTATTAGTGATGTGCCTGACTCCATATTCTTCTGGAAGTAGACTTTAAATATAAATTATTTTGCTGCAGAGGCAAAAATTAATCTGCCCCAGAAACTTCAAGTGCTCAAAACGTGTTGCAAAAGTCAATGCTGCTTTGGGGTCACCAGTAGGAGTGAAGGGGGATCTTAGGAGTGTTCATCAACACAAGAGTCATTTAGTTTCAGGGCAAAAAGAAAACTTGAGAGCTTCACTAAGATCCAGATTTACTGTTTTATGTTTTTTGTGATGTCAGACTGTTGAGGCTTTTCTGGGTCCTACCTATCCTTTGTTCATTCTCTGATAACAGGTTACATCTTGCCTGGTTACCAAAAAGGCCAAGGTGGTCAGGCACTAGGGATTGGCAAAGGCAGACTGAGTGTGCCCCTGTCATGACACTTCTGAACATGGGCAAGTCAGGTTAGGCCAGTCCTCACCATTCCCTGTTCCCTTGTGGTTGTGGCAGAGGTTTGGTGGTGGCTGTCCTGGAGGTTCACTATTACCAGTGGCCATTTCACTAGGTCCTCAGTCTTCTTGCAGTCCAATCAGCCAAGGGAGGATTTTTTTTTTTTTTTTAAAGAGAGAGAATTTTTTAATATTTATTTTTTAGTTTTCGGTGGACACAACATCTTTATTTTATTTTTATGTGGTGCTGAGGATCGAACCCAGCACCCAGGCGAGCGCATTACCGCTTGAGCCACATTCCCAGCCCAGGGTGTTTTTTTCTGTATTATTTACAACACATGAGAAAATTATTTATGATGTTTCAATAGCCTTTGAAAACAGAGGCTATTGAAACATCCTCAGGGTCCTTTCCCAAAAGCTTCCCTTTTGGTTGCTTATGTTTCTTCAAAAGATAATCTAAAAAATTAAATGTCTTCTAATTTTGCTATAAAAGCAATAAATATTCACAGAATATTTAGAAAAGTCAGAAAAGTAAAAGGGGGCCTAGAATCTGTCCACCATTTTTTTTTCTATATAGGGCCTATTTTTGAATACAAAAATATAGTTTTTAAAGTTTATTTTCTAAATTTGCACTTGACTATAACAGTTTTTACCCTACCTATGTAAACAGTTCATAAATATAATTTTCAATGGCCCAGTTTAAAGTGTCTGCCCAAGGGACATAGCTCAGTTTATTTATAAAAGATTCAAAAGTATGTCGCTCCTTGCTTACGCAGGAATTTAAAGCCATCACTAGATGCTAGATCATGGGCAAGCAATATTTAGAAAATGACATGATGAATACTCCTTGTTCTATTTTTGATATACATTATGATAAATAGAAAAATGACTGTACTCCAGAAAATAACCCTGATTTGGGACAACCTAAGTTGGTTTGCCATTTCCTGAAATCATGCTTAATGTAACTGCTTCCATTAGAAACAGTTACCATGTTGTTAAGAGAACAGCCGAGTCATCCAAGGCCAGGGCCACAGTGGCAGGTTTCCTCTTCCCATCCCAGGTTCCACTGACTGATCATAGAAACACTAGAACAGGATTTTGAGGCTGTGGCCAATCAGCAAATATGAAGATGTAGGCAGAGGGTTCAGTGGCTTGCCACCACATACTTACTGCAGAGCCCTGTGAGTCTAAAACCAGGATCAGGTTCAGAGGCAAATCCAGACCAAGGGGCCTACTCAAAATTGCAGTTTATTAATTTTTTTTTAAGAGAGAATTTTTTTTTTATTTCTTAGTTTTCAGTGGACACAACATCTTTGTATGTGGTGCTGAGGATCGAACACGCGATGCCAGGCGAGCACGCTACTGCTTGAGCCACATCCCCAGCCCCCAGTTTATTAATTTGTAATGAGAAATATAACTGCCCAAGATACTCGGCGACTGTTCAGGAAATATTTTACCTTGCGTTGGAAATCAAAAACTATTGTAGTATAAAATGGGACAAAGGGAGTCCTACAAGTGATATATTAATAATGTCATTGAGAAGGGACAGTTTTATCTCCCTGGGGATTTCCTAGACATTGGGCCCATTCTCACCGCAGCCTGTTGGGGCTACCCTCTGGTGGTTTGTGCTCCAGAGCAGGCAGATCCTTCCTCTCTGGTGTTTCATAGACTCTTTGCAGCCACTTTCCTGCTGCAGAGAAGCTTTTCTGAGATTTAATTAGGCCCCTGCTTCCTTCACATGCAGGGATGCCTGGATTGAATTTCCAAGCACAGCTCTTCCGGCTCTCACCAGGGAGACAGCATGTTCCCTCTGGAGCCTTGTACAGATAACTAATCCTGTCCATCATGTGTGTACTTGAAGGGTTTAACTTCCAGAGGGCAACATGATTTCCAAATTCCAGGGATGTCACCCTGAAGACCCATATGTACTAATTACAGAGCTGATCATTTAAAGTCACAATTTCAGAGAGGATCTGAAGCCCGGCTGGTGGGCAGATGGTTTTGTGAATGGTGCCAGGAATAGGCTATGCAGGCCTCGTGACTCCTCTGCAAGTTCTGCCAGCTCTTGAAGTCTTGCTTTTAACCAGAACTGTGTTTACAACATAGATATTGGACTTGAGGCCACAGAGCCTGAGTTATATACACAGTAGATAACCTGAGACCAACCCTTAGTTGTAAATATGCTCATAAAAATGACAAGGCACAGTGTAGCCCAAGCAGATTTTACACAGCATGTGTATCAATTGGATCATTGCCCCGTAATTCTTATCTAAAAATGTTTTCTTAATCATTCCAGCAGCAAGTCCAACTTGCTTACAGTAAGCAGGCAGACTACTAAGGCAAACAGTCATTCATAAAGTAGCAAAGGTGATATCCAGTATTTTAAAGATAGTTCTTCCCCACCCACATGAGGATTGTCAGATGGTCACATGCGTCCTCTTCCTCAGAACCTTGCACAGGGGCCTGGTGTCTGCTGTGATCGTGGGCAGTCACGCCTGATCTCACTGCCAGATCCCAGTCTCATGTGCAGATACAGTGGCAATTGCAGCCTAAGCTCCCACAGAGCTCTTTAGTTTGCCCAAGGCATTTGCACCCACTTTCTCTTTCAATATGACAGTAATATCTGATTGTGGTTATCATTAGGATTCCCAGCCAAAGACAGAGGATGAGTGGTTTGGGCAGAGTCATACAGGTGGCATAAAGTGGCACCCACGCCCCCAAAGTTCAAGTTTCCACTGTGCAATGCCCTGGGGAAAGCACAGTGTGATTAGGCATCACTGTGAATTTCCATATGCTGCATGAGGTTGGGACACCAGTGTCTGCTCTCCTTCCTGCTCATTACCTTGCAGGTGCTTTGCTCTGAAATCCCTACATCTCTGGGATGAAATCCAATTATACAGTTCTCTTTGTACAAGGTGAGAGGAGTGAGGAGTTGTGCCAGGGTTGACTTTTTGTTGTTGTTGATAAAACTTTATTTTCATTTATTTATACATGGTGCTAAGAATCGAACCCAGTGTCACACATGCTAGGCAAGCGCTCTACCACCGAGCCACAACCCCAGCCCCCAGGGTTGACTTTTGACATGAAGGGTGGGGCAGAGCTGTGCTGGGCTGTGAGTTCCTCTTCTGCCTTCAAGGAAGGGATACAGTTGGCCTGTAAGTTTCCTTTCTTTCCATCATTTTCTTCATCCACATTCCTTATTTTCTCTCCCTCTTTCATACACACACACATACATTTTTATTGTGAATTTATTCTGAGCAAAGGACTTCCAAAAAACATTTTGTGAGACATGGGAGATACTGTAATGAGCAATACAGAGAGGACACTTGCCTTGACAATATCTATAGCGGAGACACTCAAACAGTAAAACCTAACTAGAACAGTGCTACGAAAGTTTAGCACAGTTGCCACTGGAGGACCTGAGCTGGACAAAGGGGCTGTGGAAGGAAGGCCTCCTGGCAAAGACCTGAAGGATGAGTAGGCTTTAGGGAGCCAAATAACCAAGGGTCCAAACTTCCCAAGTACTGGAGCCTAAAGGTAACTGGTTGGAAGATGGGCTTAGGTTGGGCCTATCTCAAGCCTCCATTGCACACCAGGCTCACTATTTTCCTTAAATTGTACAGTCATGTGTGTGTGGTTGCTGGTAGAGGGCTCCTCCACTTTGGAGCTTTGCTGTTGTAGGCAAATAAGGGGAGAAAGAATGTCTCAGACTAAAAAAGAATATGTATAAAGGCCCTGCAGCAGAAAACCACTAGCTTCTTCAAGTAAATACCGGGAGGCCAGGGTTGCCCAAACAGAGTAGCAAGGAAGAAAATGAAGTGGCCAGGGCTGGTTTTAGTTCTCACACTGTTTTGGATTATCCCAACTCAAATTGGAGGACGGGCTGGGTAAGAGACTGACCTAATTCAATTTGGGCATTTTTGTTTATTTTCTTTTAAATTTTTATTTTGGGGGGGGGAGTTGGGGGAGTACTGGGGATTGAACATGATACTCATATCTACAGATATTTTATTTTTTTTTTAAATTTTGAGATAGCGTCTCAGTATGTTGCCCAGACTGGCCTTCAATTTGTAATCATCCTCCTGAGGTTGCTGAGATTACAGGTCTGCACCCCAAAACCTACCTTGCCTTGGGTTTTTAAAGAATGATTGAAGTCTGTGCAGAAAATAGGCTGTAGAAGGTCCAGGGCAGCAACAGTGAGACTAGTTAGAATTTTTTTTTTTTAGTTGTAGATGGACACAGTACTTTTATTTATTTTTATGTGGTACCAAAAATAAATAAAAGTTCAAACCCAGTGACACACATGGTAGGCAAGCACTCTACCACTGAGCCACAATCCCAGCCCCACTAGTTAGAATATTAATGTATTATTCAAGCAAAAGATGATGGTAACTTGAACCAGGGGCTTTGTAGTAAGGTGCTGGGCAGCAGTTGGATTCTGGATATGTCTTAAAGGGAAATTGGATGTGGGATGTGAAAGGAAAGAAAGGAATCGGGATGACTCTTGGCCTGAGTAATGGGAATCATGCAGAGAGCGTTCACCGACAGAGCTGGGGGAGACTTCAGGCAAGTCAAGCAAATAGAGTGGGATATCAACAGGTGGGTGATGTAGACAAAGAGAACAACTCTAAGGCCCAAGCCTGGGACACTCCAAGAATAAAGGCCAATAAAGGAGGAATAGCTACTAGGGTAGAAGAAATAAAATAAAACCAGGAGAATGTGGTACCCTGGAAGCTAGGTGAAAGCGACGTGTTAAGGAAAAGGGGTCATGAAATTCATGGAACCTGATGAGCAGTCAAGTAAGAAGTCAGGTATTGGTCTTAGGGACAAGGGAGTTTCGTGAACTTGGCAGTTCAGTCCAAACTTCTCTCTGAAGTTCATTTAAAGGGAAGTGGGATTATATATATTTAAAAAGACAGTGTTGGGGTATAGCTGTGCGGTAGAGGGCTTGCCTAGCATATGCAAGGCCCTGGGTAAAATCCCCAGCACTAAAAAATGAATGAATAAATAAAAGACAACACTTAAAAGCAACAAAGAGCTAATAGAAGGCAGGTAATGCACAGCTATTGGGGAGGCTGAGGCATGAGAGTTCAGCGCCAGCCTGGACAAATTAACAAGATCCTATCTCAAAATAAAAAGGTCTGGGTATGAAGCTCAGTAATAAATGGCTTGCAGAGCAAATGTGAGACCTTGAGTTCAATCCCTAGTAACCATAAAACAATAACAAACCTAGCAAAACAGTGAGGTATTGCCCAACTGAGACTAGAAAGGAGAGATGAGGCCCACAAGAGAGGGGCAGGCTTGATGGTATAGATCTGAAATCCTGGCTACTCAGGTGGCTGAGGCAGAAGAATTGCAAGTTCGAGGCCACCCTGGGCAATTTAGTGAGACCATGTCCTAAAGTTTAACACATAAAGGGTGGGGGTATATTGCTGAGTGGTAGAGCACTGGCCTGGCATGCCCAAGGCCCTGGGTTCAGTCCCCAGCACCACCACTACTGCCACCACAACAGAGGAACTTTTGTCTAAGTGGTGGTGGTACAAATAATTTAGAGTCAGTTGTAAGACTGAAATGCACTTTTGGTGGCCTCAAGTGGCTAAGGGAATGAATGTTAAAGTTTGGGAACTACCAGGAATGGGACCCAAACATTTTAAACATACACACACCCTCCTTAGGTCAGGGCCCTCCCTAGTGTTCTACAATCTAGAAGTTAGGAGTAAGATGAGTGTTTTAGACTGTCTTGAGAACCATGATCATGTCATCTGGGGTGACCCAGGGAATCTTGAGGCTAGAACTCAGACAAAGTTGGTTCTGAACTGCTAGTATTCCCATGTGCCTAGCAGAGACAGACAGATCCTCTATGGAGGATGGCAACACCATTCTGGGTCCCTCATTATTTCTACAAATATGATATCTTGTCATCGAAGATAACTGGCCAGAGCCAGGCACAGTGACGCACACCTGTAATCCCAGGGACTTGAGAGGGTGAGTAGGAGGATCCCAAGTTCAAGGTCAGCCTCAGCAATTTAGCAAGACTCTTGCCTCATAATAAAAAATAAAAAGGACTGGAGATATAGCTCAGGGGTAAAGACCCCCTGGGTTAATTTCCTAGTACTAAACAAATAAATAAACAGGCCTATTAAGGACAGTAAAACATGAGCAAGAAAAAACAAAAAAACCAAAGAACAGGCTCACACTATGTTATTGTTCATATCCCTTTTTCTTTTTGTGGTACTGGGGATTGAACCAGGGGTGCTCTGCCACTGAGCTATAACCCCAGCTCTTTATTTTTAAATTTTGAGACAGGGTCTCTGTAAGTGGCCCAGTCTGGCCTTGAAGTTGCCTAGGTTTGCTTGGAACTGGGGATCCTCCTGACTCAGCCTTGTGAGATGCTGGCATCACAGGCCAGTGCGTCTCCTTTTCAACAGTGATCATTTCTTGGCTGCTTCCCCAGCATCCATTCTGTACTTTTCCCTTCCCGGCACTCTCCACGCGGGGTGTAATGCAGCACTGGCGAGGCTGACCCTGCACTGGCTCTCGGAGGACTGCATGTGAGCTATCTATGGAGTCTAATGGCAAATCACAGCCCTTTTGAAAAAGATGCTGTTACACAGACTGCATGCTTTGAATTAGGAAGCGTGTTCCCAACGAACTGCTGTGTTGAGGTTAACTAGCTACAGGATAAAACCAACGCCGTGAAGAACTGAAAAGAACCCAGGTCTTTGGGGGCATTTTTTGTTTTGGTAGTGGGAATTGAATCCAGGAGTGCTTTACCACTGAGCTACATCTCCAGGTCTTTATTTTATTTTTAAATTTTGAGACAGGGTCTTGCTAAGCTGCTGAGGGTCTCACTAAATTGCTGAGGCTGACCTCAAACTTATGATCCTCCTGCCTCAGCCTCCCAGGTTGCTGGGATTACAGGCATGCACCACTGCACCATACTTGATATTTCCTTTTCTTATTGGTCATTTTAAAATAATGGCTTTATTGAGATAGAACTCACACTCCTGCACACTAGCCAAGTGTTTTACCGCTGAGCTACACCCTCTAGTCCAAAACTCACTCTTTTAAGTGAACAATTTATTATTAATATATTCACAACAATCATCACTATCTGATCCAAGAACACTTCTATCACACATATGTATCCATTAGCCAGTAATTCCTCATCCTTTACTCTCCCTTCCCTCCAGCTCCTGGCAATTAGTTTCTGTTTCTATAGCTTTGTCCACTGTGGACTTTTCACATAAATAAAATCATACACGTGGTCTTTTGTACCTGGCTTTGTTCACTTAGCATAATATTTCAAGTTTGACACAAGCATAATCACTAATTCATCCCTTTTTACAGCTGAATAATATTCCATTTTATTACATACTCTTTTTTGTGAATCAATTCATCTGTAGATAGACCACTGAGTTGTTTCCACTTTTTGGCTATGGTGAGTAATGCTGCTATGAACACAGATGTACAATATGTTTTAAAATGGTTTTATTTGCAAAGAAACAAGAAAGGCCCTGGTAAGGATGCAGGCTTACAGGAGCGGAACCCACCTGCAGCGGGTGGGAGGGTGCTCCTTACCCATTCACTTCTTTGGCCTCCTTTGCTCTTCCTATGCTGTGGGCTCTCCAGGCAGAGGGCTTACCAGCAGGCTTAGCGGCCACTGAAGCACTGGTCGGAGTCAGAAAAGTGGGTTCTGTCCTTCACCCTCCTGCTCCCAAGTCAACTCCCTTCCTCCAGAGAGCCAGGAAGTGCTTTGGAGAAGTAGATAATGCTTTCTCAATGCTATGCTTTTAATGTGTCTCCCCAAATTTCACGTATTGGAAATTTGCCCTCCAGTACACCAGTGTTAAGAGATGGGCTTTTGGGAGGTGACTGGGTCATGAGGGCTCTGATCAAGAGAGTGGCTTGCTCTGTCTGGCCATGGGATGGCCTCTGCCATGTTATGATGCAGCAGGAAGCCCCCCTCACCAGATGCTTAGCAGTTGCCAGAGCCATGCACTTGGACTTCCCAGCCTCCAGAATCAGGAGCTAAATTTATAAGTTATTGTTTATAAGTTACCTGTCTCGAGTGTTTTGTTTATAACACCAGAAAATGGACTCAGAAGTTGGGTGTGGTGGTGCATGCCTGTAATCCCAGCAGCTCGGGAGGCTGAGGCAGGAGGATGGTGAGTTCAAAGCCAGCCTCAGCAAAAGTGAGGCACTAAGCAACTCAGTGAGACCCTGTCTCAAATAAAATACAAAATAGGGCCGGGATGTGGCTCAGTGGTGGAGTGCTCCTGAGTTCAATCCAGGTATCAAACAAACAAACAAAAAACCTGTGGTGGGAACTAGGGGTATGTCTCTGTAGTTCAGGGAGTGAGTGTGTAGCAGGCACAAAGAAGCCCTATGTCTCCCTCCCCCAGCACTGCAAAATGACCAAACCAAAAAACTCAGTAGAAGAGAGAAGAGAATGAGCCCCAAATCGAGGTGGACAGGTTTTGAGAAGTGTGCCTCCAGAAGGCTTAGGCCATGGTTTCCTAGGGGCTGGGAGCCCACAGGCTCTTCCCCGCCTCAGAAGACCTCTGAGTTGAGTGTTTTTAACACACCCATTCAACAGAGGAGGAAACAGGGAGCACAGGGAAATGGCCCAGTTCTCCTGTCAGTTTTGGGGGGCTAGCTGTCCAAGGACCATGAGGAAGGGCTAGAAAGGATGGGCCTGGACTCCACAGCTGCCTCACCAACCCAGCATCCTAGAGCCAGAGAACCTTCAGGTATGAGTCTGAACTCGTTGCTGGGTGAACTCGCAAGAAACCCTGGGGCCCAGAGGGAAGCTGCTGCTCAACACCAGGTGCTGGAGAAATCAGGGCTAGAACCCAGGTTGCTGACTCAACCTGATGCTCACTTCCAAAGCTGGTCAGGATGACGCAGGAGAGGGCCACAGACAGCTCACCAGGCCTCGGGGCACAAAACGAACTTGATGCCTGTAAGGCTGAATTGCCAGATGGCCAGGTAGTTCTGGTGTGTGTGTGTGTGTGTGTGTGTGTGTGTGTGTGTATGTGTGTGTGTCCCCACACCCGCACACAGGGCACCTTCATGTGCCGGGTAGCGGGAGGAGTGTCATGTTTTCCCAGGTGAGGTTCTATGAGGTCTGTGGACGAGATTGCTGCTGTCTCCAAGGAGATCCCTGGGATCACCCACAAGAATCTGAAGTGGGAAAGAGAGGGCCTGAGTGTGATTGCGCGGTGGAGTCTGCAGATGGAATTGCCTGCCCCTTCCCCTTCCCTGTCCACCAGAAACGGGAAGCAAAGCCTTAAGGGGACACCCTTAGGTGGCCTAATTGAAGCTACCCGCCTTCTTTAGGAGACACACCCTAAGATCCTGTGAAATGGAAGGCCTGTGGGACCTGGGAAACAGAAAGGGGAGACTGTCCCAAATGAAGCCAACATAACTCAATTGGGCTGGGGCTTGTCAGAACTGCAGGTGATCAGAGGCCACTGCCTTACCATCAGTCCCACCCTGACATCTGGCTTCCGTGTTCACTTCTTGGAGGTTAGTTTCCTCCTCCCCTGGAACTTCTGGGGGTACTGCTCTTTTAAAAATGCAAATAAGGTCTCCTTGGCCACCTACACCCCACCTGGCCCTGTGTGCGCCAGCCATATTGAATTTTTCCAAGGTGCTCGGGTGCTCTGCTCTCTTTCCACTCCTCTTTTCCCTGTTAACCTTCACTCTTCTGTATCAGTTGGGGTTATGCTAGAAGTTGTAGCAAACCTGCAAACTTCAGCACTTAACAAAATAAAGTTGTTTTCAAATTCTTGTAACAATCTCCAGTTGGCCTGCCACCACATCATGGGTTCTGTATTTTCAGATTCAACCAAGCTCAAATCAAAAACATTGGAAAAAAAATAACAATTGGGTTTTCACCAAGCAGATATTTTTTCTTGTTGTCATTATTGTTCCCTAAACCATAGGTATAGCAAAAAACAAATTTCTTTTTGGTACCAGGGATTGAACCCAGGGGCACTTAACCACTGAGCTATAATCCCCAGCCCATTTTTTATTTTTTATTTAGAGACAGGGTCTTGCTAAATTGCTTAGGACTTTGCTAATTTCTGAGACCGGCTTTGAACTTTCGATCCTCCTGCCTCGGTCTCCCGAGGCACTGTGATTACAGGCGTGTGCCATTGCACCTGGCAAGGATGATTTAAAGCATATGGGAGGATGTTCTTTCATAGGTTATAAGCAAATACTATGCCATTACATGTAAGAGACTTAAGCATCCATGAATTTTAGTATCCCTGGAAGGTCTTGAACTAGTCTCCATAGATGCGGAGGGACAACCATATATAGATTTTTCTAGTTGCTGTGTGGTGGCATTGCTATCTTCCACAAGTGGCTTCCAAGATTGCCCTCAGTATTGATATCCTGTTGGCACAATAGGAAAGAACGCTTCATGATCATGCAAGGGAAGTTCTTATGGTCAGTCCACCTCACCTTCTACTCACATTTCACTGGCTAGACCTTAAGTCACTTGGCCATTTTATCTGCAAAGGAGATGGGCAGCATGTTCTAACTGTGCTCCTGGAGAAGAGAAAAAAGGGGTTTCGTGGATACTCTGCCACACTCCCTTGAGGTGCCAGCTGGGTCACTTTCTTTTTTATTTTTGGATACCAGGGATTGAACTCAGGGCACTCAACTGCTGAGCCACATCCCCAGCCCTATTTTGTATTTTATTTAGAAACAGGGTCTCACTGAGTTCTTAGTGCTTCATTTTTGCTGAGGCTGGCTTTGAACTCATGATCCTCCTGCCTCAGCCTCCTCAGCAACTGGGATTACAGGTGTGCACCATCGTGCCTGGCAGCTGGGTCACTTTCTCCAGAACTACTTCCTAACTCATTATGCATGGCATTTTATCCGCTTTTCCAGCCTGCATCTTTAGCACAAGGGAGAGAGGCGGGTGACCCAAAGAAAGCTTTGGGATGAGAAGGATTACTTAAGATCATCATCAGACCCACTGTGGTTCCCTGGCTGCCTCTGGACTGCCATTCACTTCTTTGCTGAGGAAAAATGATGCCCCAGTTCACCTTGGTCAGAAAAAAAAAAAAGTAACTGGAGACCAGAGTGAGAGAATCAGGCAGTGGAAACTTTTTTTTTTTTCAATTCTGGGGATTGAATTGAGGGGCACTTTATTACTGAGCTACATTCCCAGTCCTTTTTATATTATTTTGAGCAGGGTCTCGCTAAGTTGCTGAAGCTGGCCTTGATCTTGGATCGTATTACCTCAGCTTCCCTGGTTGCTGGGATTTCAGGTTTTGTACCAAAATGCCTGATTAATGTGTTATTTTTAATGTGACCTCAAAGTTGAAAAAGATCAGCCCTGCATTGGAAACATGGTGAAAATGTGATTATTTCATATCAGCAAATAAACTGTGGTTCTAATCACAAAGAATGGATCAAATAACAAATACGAGGGCTGGGGATATAGCTCAGTTGGTAGAGTGCTTGCCTTGCATGCACAAGACCCGGGATTCAATCCCTAGCACAAGAAAAAAAGAAAGAAAGGAAAAAAATCATATAATTTTTTTCATTGAGGTAAAAGTTACATAATCTAAAACTAACCATGTTGGAGATGTAGCTCAGTGGTAGGTCACTTGTCTAGCATATGTGAGGCCCTGGGTTTGATCCCTATCTCTGGGGAAAAAAAATTAACCATTTTAAAAATGTTCAACTCAATGACATTTAGTGCACCACCAGCTCCATCAAGTTCCAAAAACTTTTCATCACCCCAAAAGCAAACCCTTCACCCAATTAGCAGTCACTCCCCTGCCTCAATACCTCCCCTGGCCCAGCCCTAAAAAACATTTGCTTTTTATCTTATTTATCTCAAGATATTTTGTGTAACTGGAATCCTACAATGTGACCTTTCATATCTCTTTTCTTTCACTTAGCATAATGTTTTGGAGGAGAATGTTGTAATATGTGTCAGTACTTCTTTTTTTTTTTTTTTAGGTTAAATAAAATCTGACTGTATAACTATAACCACAATTTGTTTATCTACTCATCCACTAATGGACTAGAGCATAGAATTTGCCCCTTCTGAATTTAAACATGCCTAAAATTGTTTCTGTTCCCAAGAGTCTAACTCAACTCCAGCACCACCCACAAGGTCCACATGGTAAGTCTTCTAGAACACAGTATCCCCCATTTTACAGATTAGGAACCAGAGGAAAAGAAGGATGAAGTGACCACATTTAGACGGGATTCCAAGCCTACTGTCCATCCCATGTTACCCTTGCTGGTGTCTCAGATAATTTAAAACAAGGTCCTCATAGCAAACAACTCTCTGGGGGGGATTTCAGAGCAGTCTGCCTGAATGCAGGAACCCCTTGAATCCTGTGTTCTTCCCCAGTGTTTCTGAATGCTCTCAGTGTCTCTTTCCAGGCAGTCAGCCAGTGGGCCAGGCACACAAGCTCTCATTGCTTCCCCTTTGATACCTTCTCATTACTTTTAATTGCATTGAAGACTTTGGCATCTTATATTTTGCTTCTTAATCCAGGGCATTTCTTCACCTCCCACTGGTCCAGCATAGCACTTCCCTCTCAGAGCTCTCCAGAGGAGTGCCTCCAGAAAATGGAGCGGCCTCCTGTAATGCATTCATCTCTATAATGAACAGTGTAATATCCATGTCTAGGCATATTTACATAGCAATCTGCACACAAAAGCAACATTACAAAGGGAAGGGAAGGGTTTTTTTTTTTTTTTTTTTTTTTTTAAGGAATGCCATTTCAAAGCTCCATTTCCTATAGTAGTAAGAACACTATTGGAATTATCCTGACAGGAAGACAAAACAACTTCCAGGGATGCTGGGTTAGAGACAATAGCTTCGCCAGACCCATTAATGTTTAAAGTCAATGGAGCATAAAACTGCTTTTCTCTACTTACAGTCAGGCATCATCTTACGGAGAGGAGGGGGAAAAATTGCCATTTTAACTCTACTGAAATCCATAAGCCCTCCCCTAATTTCCATTCCCCTTGAAATTCTCCAATGAGTACCATCAGAATGAAAATGAAACGCTCTCTCTCTCTCTGGGGCGAATGACTTCCCACCCTCATCAGTAAAGTGTGTGAAGAACTCCAACAGAAGCGGAGGTGGGAGCTGCCTGCTGGGAAAGGTTTCATCACTGAAACCTGTAGAACTAGTTGTGGTGACACACCTTGGGAGCCCCTGGACTGCCTTCAGGAAGGCCCTAGACAATTCCAGCTCAGGGTAGACTGAGGCAGAATTTAAGGGACCCCACCAGTTCAAGGAAGAATGCCTCCAGGGTATACTTTACTTAGTGGACTGCTGGGGGGAATCTCATCATTAATATATTAGCTGTTTCCTTGGGGAAATCGCTGGAATGGAGCCAGGCCTCTGTTAGTAAACCACTGGACCTAATCCCTCAGTACATTTGTGTAATGCCTGACAAAGCCTGTTCCCATTATCTCATTTGATCCTGAAAACAATCCTCAGAGGGAGGCAGGGCAGGGATTATTTTTTCCATTTTACAAGTGAAAACACTTGTAAACTGATTTGCCAAGAGTCCCACACCCAGGATGTAGCAGGAATGAGACTTGATTCTAGGTCTTTGTGTAACCTGTTCTGGGTTCTTTTGACTCCACACAAGAGACTGGTCAAAATATTCCCATCCCCACCCAGTCCTCACAACCACCAGTTTAACCAGCAACTGGGAACTAAAGGACAGGAGTGGCTGTGTACACTGCCCACACACCTCTGCCCTGGTTGGCAGGCTCTCTGGGAGGAAAAAAATTAATTTCATGTCATCTCTCTGCACTAAAGACCAAAATTAATCCCAGATGGATTTGGGGAAAAAAATCCAGGCATTAGAAAAATCTAAAGAAAATAGAACTGAATATTTAATAACTTTCTGAAGGCAAGGAGACTCTAAATTTAGCATCATGTTAGAAGTCTCAAAGGAAAGAATTTTATAGATCTGACTACATTAAAATGTTCTGTTTAACTGGTAAAAAAAATTGTAGAGAGTCAACAACAGCAACAACAAAAAAGCCCTGAAGAAATATTTGTAGTAAAAAGTGAAAGCAAAGGGTTAACCTCTGGTACACAGACATGGGAAAACTCTAGGAAAAACTTATTAGGAACGATTTACAAAAAGGAAGTACAGTTGGTTAACAAACATTTAGAAAACTGCTCTAACTAAAATAAAAAATTGTAAACTGACAGAAGATACCAATTCCATCTATGAAATCAGCAAAAAAAAATTTCAGTAACAATTAAATGTTGGTGAAGGTACAATAAATAAAGTACACTAGTTGGGGCTGGGGATGTGGCTCAAGCGGTAGCGCGCTCGCCTGGCATGCGTGCGGCCCAGGTTCGATCCTCAGCACCACATACAAAACAAAGATGTTGTATCCGCTGAAAACTAAAAAATAAATATTAAAAATTCTCTCTCTCTCTCTCCCCCCCTCCCTCTCTCACTCTATCTTTAAAAAAAATAAATAAATAAATAAAGTACACTAGCACAATGATAGGGGAGGACATTTACCCAAATCTCAGAAAGTTATTTCATGTATTTATCAAAACATTAAAATAATATCCATATCCTTTGACCTAAAATTCTACTGGGAACACGCTACGCTCTAAGGAAAGAAATATAAATATGGAAAAGTTTGATGGACAAAAATGTTAAGTCACACTTATTTACAACAGGGAAATTAGGGAAACAGCAAACGTTAAAGGAATTTAAACAATGACATATATTTAGTGGAAATTTCCGTAATCACTAAAATGTTTTCAAAGTGCATGAATAACATGAAAAAATGCTTCTGGTTGCAATACAAAGTTTAAAAAAAGTATATAACATTGTACACATGGTTGTTTGTAAAATATATCTTTATAGAAAAAAATCCTGAAGAAAAAAGAAACCTAAGGGAAAAAATTGTTCAACCA
The DNA here is from genome assembly GCF_001458135.2 of Marmota marmota marmota. Lineage (NCBI taxonomy): Eukaryota > Metazoa > Chordata > Mammalia > Rodentia > Sciuridae > Marmota > Marmota marmota. Next base: position 3,288,252 of record NW_025999999.1, on the reverse strand, counting down.
TGATTTGAGTCCTATAATTGAGAAAATGTCCACAGTCCCTATATTTCTATTTGAATTGTTGTAGGGACAAACGAGGCAAGGCACTGAAGATAGCAGGAAACAGTCCTACTTGGCTGCAGCCAGGTTCAGAGGGCACAGCTTTTGCTGTAATCAATCAATCCCCTGAACCTGGAGTTCAGGGAATTTTATACCCAGCATGTAAGGGGAGGGGCTCAGAAGTTCACATAAAAGCAGCTTTTTCTTTCACTGTTCTGGGCAAGTTAACCCTTCAAGGACAGCACCTGAGAAGGGGAGAGCTTCTTCTCCCCTTTCTTTCTTCCCCCTGCCAGCTGTTACCATGGAGCCCAATTGGTACCTTCTCTTATCTTAGAAATGTAGACATCTCTGTGAAGCCCAGCTCAAGGCCAGAGGCCTGGTTTACACATTTCTACAAACTACTGTACTGGATACATGTTTGTGAGAAACTAGTAAGGGGGTGTCCAGCACCTGAAGTGCTGGTTTCTTCCTAGCCAGTGGCCAAGTAAAACAGGGCAACATGAAAATTGGAAGCTTATCTACATTGAACTCTTGTAGAGACTCTTTTGCTAACAGTCCTAAAATCAGCCATGGTGAAGATTTCTGGAGAAGCCCAGTTATGACTTTTCTGTGGAGAAAGGGGGTGCCATTTCAGAACCTTAAAAACAAAACAAAACAAAAAACACAAGCAACTCTCCAGGCAAGCAAGCGGTAGTCATTCCTTGTCTCGCTTTGTGCCTGGGAGGTTTCAATGATTGGGGATGGGGAAGTATCTGTGACCCCCACTTCCGACCTGAAAGCAGATCCATCACACTGGAAATAGAGGTTCAACCATGAGATTTATTGGAAGCAAGGAAATGGCTGCCCACCTGCTCGAGTGGGGACAGCAGCCGCACACCCATCAGCACTGGGTGAGGTAGGTCCGTTAGAGAACAGGCACAAGCTGATCAGGCCTGAGAATTCAAAGGGGCAACGCTTTTGGTGGGTGGAAGGCAGGGAGGGTGACATACTGTGTTGTCAATGGCCTGGTTGTCACTAGGCGGGAATGGGTGGTAGAGCGTGAAGGGGCAAGGCTTCTGCTGAGAAATGGAAACTCCCTCGTACCTAACATTCCTCCCTATTTTGCTTTAAATTGGGGATGGGGGCGCTGACTTAGTCTGGCTAATTCCTGCTGAGGTGGTAAGATGTGGGAAAAGAAGGGGAGGGATGTCTGAAAACGGACAGAGAAGAAGCATCATCGTGAAGACCCAGGCATCGAAGCCATAAATTTCCTCTGGGCTGAAATCCATGAAAGTTCCCTGAAGCCACAGATCATGGAGAGTCTCCATCCAATCCTCGTCACTGCAAATGGGGGAATCAGCCAGCTGTCCTGTCGGAGGGTCTCCACGAACTCCACAAACCAGGTGAGCCACATGATGAGCCTAAAGACACCGAAGACACCCGAAGGCAACGAGAAGGAGAAGAATGAGGAGACACAACATTAGCTTCTGGCAGGAGGTCCAGCAGAGGGATTGGCTGAGAAAAGGCCAGCGGTCAGGAGGAGGCACCCGAGGGCGAATGGGCCTAGAAATCCTGGGTGACAGGCTAATGAAGTTCCTCCAGTCGTGTTTCCATTTTGTAGCTCCATATTCAAAGTGATAAAGTTCCGTCAGCAGTTGGTGAGGCCTTCACATGAGGAATAGGTGTCTTTGAGGCAGCAAGTAGCTGGTAATCCTGGAGAAGCTGGTTAAAGGTCTGATTAGATATTCTGCCTATTTGATTTTGTAGGAATTTTATGATACAGGATAGAAAGGCACAAAACAAACAAACAAAAAATCCCAATTAGAGGGCCAAGTAATGGGAGGACCCAACCGATAACAGAACCTGGAGACATATTCCATAGAGAGGACTGGGCCATCTGTTGTTTCCTTTTCTCTAATTGCTCTTATAGTTTTTGATCTTATTTTTTACCACTCCTGACTGATTAACATAAAACAGCATTCTTCCTGAAATGATATAGGCAAAGTCCTCCCTTCTCCGCTGTAAGCAAGTCTAAGCTGCGGTGGTTTTGTAAGAACTTAGCTGACTTTGGAGAGTTAAGATAGATTTGGCTAGACAACTGGTGGTAGTAGGTAAGGGACGTTGTTATCCCTGCTGTGCCTGTAGCCAGTCCTGCTGTTATTTCCAGAATAGCCAGTAAGGGGTTTATGTGAGCCATGAGGGGGATGGGAATATCCTTGTCTCCTGAGACAACATCTATGGATGGGAATAAAAGGGTTAGTGTGCATGTGCTGCTCCATCTTGGGGGCAAGCATGGTACACAGGTGTCCCGCATAAGAAGGATGCCTCAGGGGGGTCGGTGGACAAGAGGGCTTGGAAGATACTTTATGGGTAATTATTTGAGCACACTGTTCATCTTGTAAGTTCCTGACAGACGTGTTCCTGGAAGAGTTGAGACATGTGTCGGCAACCTGATAAAGGGGAACCCCTGAAAGTTTTTGGGAGATGTCAACTGTTGTGGAAGTAGTTTCATTGAGGATCAGTGAGCCGTTGACCAATGAGGAGTTTAGTTGTATTGGGCTGGCAACTAGTGAAAGAATCCTGCCTTGAGGCGCAGCCAGCATCCCTGAGCCAATGTGGGGTTAGTCAGTGGGGTAACCAGTGCCTCAGATGATGAGTGGTGTTAATGATCTGGATTAGAAGGGTGTCCTTCGGTAAGGACTCCCATCTGACAGATTTAAGAGCTTTCTGGTGGGATGCAACATGGTGGCGGGCCTTATCCTGAACCCCTCCCCCATCTGACACTCCAAATCATAGGTGGCTGCCACAGCTATGAGACAGGGAGGTCCATCCCCGGACGGTAGGGTCCAGTTGTTTGGATAGATAGGCTACTAGAGCAAATGTTGGTCCCTGCTGTTGGCCTAGCACCCCTAGGACATATAGAACAAAGAATCTATGCATGTCAGGTAAGTGAGCGTGGGGGCCTCGAGGAGGACCTACCAAAGTTTATGGAATGGAGCTGGGATGGCATTAGGAGTGGTCGCCAATGATTTTCCCCTTGCTGTATCGTACAGTGGGGCAGCTAAAAGGGAAAAATTGAGGATTCCAGGCTTGGAAGTATCCCGCCAGCCCCAGGAAAGAGAGAATATCTTCTTTGGTGAGTGGGATGGACAAATTTGGAATCAACTGTTTCTGGTCCAGGGTGATGGCCTTTTTTCCCTGAGACACCTGGACTCCTAAGTAGATAATTGCTGATAGTGAGAGCTGGACCTTTTCAGGAGAGACCCCAGTAGCCCTTCTTGGAGAGGAATTTTTTTTAAGTTGTTGATGGACCTTTATTTTATTTATTTGTATATGATGCTGAGAATCGAACCCAGTGCCTCGTGCATGCTAGGCAAGCGTGTTACCACTGAGCCACAATCCCAGCCCCTGGTGAGGAAATTAAGGAGGGAGACAGTGTCACTCTTGGAGATAGGTCGGAAAGGACTACAAAGAGTGAATCATCCACATACTACAAAAGGGTGGAATGGGGAAGAGTAAGACCCCGAAGGTCTTGTGCCAGGGCTTGGCCAAAGATATGTGGACTATCTCTGGAGGTTTGAGGGAGGACCATCCAGGTAAGCTGCTAGGAATGATGTGTCTTAGGGTCGGTCCAGATGAAGGCAAAGATGTCCTGAGAATCCTGAACAAGGGGAACGGTGAAGAAAGCATCCTTCAGGTCAACTACTGAGAAATGGAAAGAGAAGCAAGGAATGGAAGAGAAGATAGTGTAGAGATTTGGCACCAGAGGGTAAATGAGTCTGACCTCCTCATTAATGATTCGCAGGTCTTGTACAAGGTGGTACCATCCATTAGGTTTCTTTACAGCCAAAATAGGAGTGTTGAAAGGGGAGTGGGTTGGTCTTATTAAGCCCTTGCGCCATAGGTCCTTAATAATGGGCTGTAGGCCCTGAAAACTGCTAGTTGGAAGAGGGTATTGAGGTTGACAAGAGAAATGCTGAGAGTCCTTAAGACGAATTCTGACAGGGACACATTGAGCCAGAGAGGGGGTGGAAGTGTCCTAAATTTGAGGGTTTAATCTCAGGAGAGGGAGAAGGAGGGGAGCCTGTGGACGAGTGGGTTGCTTCTGCAAGGGTGAGTACAAAGAAAAGCTGAGATGGAGTGTGAGGGAGGCATGGAATTTGGCTAAGATGTCCCTTCTCAATAGGGGAATGGGGCATTACCAAAAATTGGTGAAAGAAAGGATGGTGGAACCTACAAGACAGTGTGGGGGTTTTGTGGGAAAGGATGGTTTGTTCACTTACCCCGACAATGGGGGAACAGCATGGAAGAGTGGGTCCCCACTCTGAATAAGTGGCCCCTGTGTCTAAAAGGAAGTTAACTGGGCATCCATCCACCTTAATAGTGACCCTGGGCTCCTGAGAGGTGATAGTGGTCATCGGGGAGGGAGTCCCAAGGCCCATTCAGTCATCTGTGGCCAGTCCTAAAAGATCCAGGCCTGGGCTTGGGGCAAACACAGCTCCCCTTTGGGGGCTGGCGCAGTCCATGGCCCAGTGACCCCCTAATTGGCATTTAGGGCATAGACACCTAAGACACCTGGGATTAGGGCACTCTCATGCCCAGTGTCCTTTTGTCCCGCACTTAAAGCAGGGCCCAAGAAGCATCTTTGGTGGTGGGCATTTGGCCAGAAACGAAGGGGTCCGTGGGGGTAGGTCCCCATAGAGCCTGTGCCAGCACCTGGGTTTTTGTTTCCTGGCCTTCTCATCCCAGTTATGGTATACCTTAAAGGCTGTGGCCAGGACTTCAGTCTGAGGGGTCAAGGAGTCTGACGGTGCTGGGAGCCATTAGCCAAGTAGGTATGACAATTTCCTTGCCAGCGTACCCCATGTTGCAGTGACATTGAATGTAGGTGACCTTGCTCAAGGACCAAGGCGGATTAGGGCGTTCCCGGTTTAGGTTCCAGGTTTAAGGTTTAAGATTATTCCTGCTTGGAATAGGGTGTATCCTGCTGCCTGAGTTCCCCTTGAGTTCTCACGGGATTCAGACAGTATATTTTGGGAGATAGAAGCCCAGTGGAGGTGGATTTGGGCAGAGAACGTGGATTTCCCCAGAACGTGATTGTAGACGGCTGGTGTGAGTTCGGGAATAAAGAGTTGCTGTTTGAATCTACAAGCTGTGTGGTGGCTCGTGATTGTGTGCCCAGCCAGACTGCGGCATGACGGGTCCCCATTCCAGTTTTTTAAGTTTTGCCCTAATGTTGGGGTAACTCTGAGAGAAGAAGTAGGTCATTAGAAGCTGTCTCTCACAAAGGGTTTCAGGGTCTAAATTAGTATATTGCTGGAGACCCTTACTCGGTCTATCTAGGAAGGTGGAAGGGTTCTCGTTTTTATCCTAAATGATTTCTTGAGTTTTTCAAAGTTTACCGCCTTTTGAGCTGCCTGTCTTGAGTCCTGTTGGTGGAAAATTGGTCCCTCAGGGCCAATCCTGCAGTGGTATTGTAGTCCCAATTAGGATCCTGGTCAGGAACTGCCTGGGCACCTAGCAGGTGGACGGAGGTGGTTTGATGGATCTCATCAGCATTGTTACGGGCTTGTTCCCAGACCTGTCTGCATTCTTCTGGGAGAAGGATATTGGCCAGGATCATGTAAATGTCATGAAAAGTAGGCTTGATGTAAGTACTGAAACTCCTTTATGTATGAGGCAGAGTTGGAGGTGTAGGAACCCAAGTGTTTTTCAATCTGTGAAAGGTCTGCTATGGAGAAAGGGACGTGGACCCTAAGGATCCCTTTGGCCCCAGCAACCTCTCTAAAAGGAGCTATGACTGAAGTAGGGTGTGACTGGACAGACTGTGCACGGGAATGGGGAGTGGAAGGACTGAAGGAGGAAGTGAGACAGGGCCCAGAGAAGAACGTGAAGGAGCCAAAGGGGCGGGGATGGTGTGAGCAAGGGAAGAGAAAGGGGATTTGGGTGCTGATATGGTGGTGGCTCATTGGCTGGATGGAAATCAGTTGGTGAGGAGGCAGAAAGGGGGGGGCGGTTATAAGCCAAAAATACATGCTTTGGGTTGCAAGAGGTACAGAGAGATGGAGTCAAGTGAAGGAGAGAGAAAGCTTGAATATATGAAATCTCTACCCTTTTTCTCGATTGCTCCCAATAGTTGTAGAGATTCTACAAAATGGCAGGGGTCTAAGGACCCATAAGGGGGCCAATTGGCTTGGTTATCTAAGGGATAATTGGGCCAGTCCTGAGTTGAAAATTTTATCAAATTTTTGGGCTTGATATCTCAGGTCAGGCTGAGGGTGTCCAAATTGTTGAGAGGCATTTGAGAGGGGAGTCTGCCGGCAGGAAGGAGGCACCCCCCATGGTGCAATGAGGAGGGGTATGAAATGTTGACTGGAGAGGTGTCCCACTTGAGCCAAATATTAAAACAGGACCTCAGGCCAAGGATTCGGGAGTTATCGGTATCTGCCAGTGAGAGAACCCAGAGGGCGGTGGGAGCTATGGGTCACCTGGAGCCAGGCTTTTTGAAACTAGAGAAGGGAAGGAGGAGACCCAAGTTCGAGGAGGGGAGGGGGTTTACCAGTTCTCAAGGTGGCCGAGGCTGGTAAGGAAGGGGCATGACTCCAAGAGGACCACTGCAACTGTGAAGGTCTGGGTGGGGTGTATTCCTCCCCACAAAACAACACAAGGACTGCCTGACAATCTCCGGCCAGTTCCCTGTTACCGAGCCTCGCGGGTTTTAGGAGTCCGAAGAGGGAGACTCACCCATTTGTAGGCCGATTGTGGATGTGAAGAAGGTGCTCTCCGCTCAGGTGGTGATCTCCGGCGGGATGGGGGTCCCGCTTAAAGGCAGGGCAGCCCCATCTGAGTCAAGGCACAATGAAAGCAGATCCATCACACTGGAAACTGAGGTTCAACCAAGAGATTTATTGGAGATGGCTGCCGGCCCGTTCAAATGGGGACAGCAGCCATGCAACCATAGGTTCGTTCGAGGACTGGCACGAACTGATCAGGCCTCAGAATTCAAAGGGGCAACGCTCCCTTCGTGGGATCCTGCTATTGGCGGGAGTAAGGCGGGCAGGTTGACGTATTGCATTGTCAATGGCCTGGTTGTCGCTAGGCGGGAATGGGTGGTGAAGTGGAAAGGGGCAAGGCTTCTGCCAAGAAATGGAACTTAGATTAGTCAGAGGAAATGGAAACTCCCTCATACCAGATAGGACCCATTCCACCTTCCTTAAAAGTGTGCCTTCTTCACTCGCGATTCCCTCCTCCCTTCCCTGCCCCCACTTCCATATTGCAGGCTGGCCGGTGTGGCCTGACGTCCTCAGCGCAGGGGTGGGTGACTGCAGAGTGCTGGGCAGAACACAGGGCGGGCCCAAGAGGTGCTGACACGTGGGGAGGGAGCAGGCGCGGCGGAGGAGGGGTTGGGTGTGTGAGTGGGTGTGTCTGTGAGTGGGAGAAACCAACTGTGGCCGCCCGGAGTGCGTATCTTTTTATAGTGCTGGGGGGAGCCGCTCAGGACGAACGTGGCTACCACGCCCAGGAGCCCCTCACAGACAGATAGCCATCACACACCTGAGAAGGCTCTGGCTGCGGCCCTGCCCTTCCCCGGATTCCCGCGCTCTGGCGTCTCCTCGCGCATCACCCCCGGCTAGGCACAATGGTAGGGTCCGCATACGTCATCCATTGTTTACAAATCAACCCGAGCCGTCAGGATTCCGGCTGCTTGCGCACGGCGCTACAACCCCGCCGACCCGGCTTCCGCATCTCCCCGTCCCCGGCTTCAGCTTCAGCCTCCNCGGCCAGACGTTGCAGCTGGACGCGACTCAAGACAGTCCGGCCTCCCCGTGCGTGTCCTCAGGGCCGCCGCTACAGCCCCCGGCGGCGCTGCCGGCGGACAAGGCCCGGTCCCCGGCCGTTCCTCTGCTGCTGCGGCCCGCGTCGGCCGAAGCTGGGGGGCCCGCGCCCCCGGGAGCCCTACGCTGTGCCCTCGGGGACCGCGGTCGCGTGCGGGGTCGCGCTGCGCCCTATTGCGTGGCGGAGCTCGCCTCAGGCCCCAGCGCACTACCCGGGCCGTGCAGGCGAGGATGGCTCCGTGGCGCCGGCGCCTCCCGGCGCATTCAACAGCGACGGTGGACCCAGGCCGGAGCACGCGCGGGCGATGACGACCCCCACCGCCTCCTGCAACAGCTCGTGCTGTCGGGAAACCTCATTAAAGAAGCAGTGAGGAGGCTCCAGCGAGCCGTCGCCGCGGTTGCGGCCACCAGCCCCACGGTGCCTCTGGGCCCGGTGGCGGACGCAGCGGACCGGACCCCGTCGCCCTGCAGACCTCGAGCGCCTTGCTCTGACCCTGGCCCCCTGGAGAAGGAAGAGGACGCCGCTGCGTACTACTCTGCGTCCTGCTCCCATCAACCCTGATCTGAAGCCTCGGCCTCTACTCCTGGGAGCGACAGCTTAGGCTGCACTCAGGCGCTTGGAAAGATCTTAAACCCAGAAGTGGAACCGGCCCGGGCAGTACTGTCCGAGAACTTAAAGTATGGTGAAATGCACGGACCAAGGCACGTCCGTGTCGCGTGAGAATTTCCCCGGTCACCCCGGGCCAAGGACCTGGGATAAACTGGGGGACCTATGGCAGCTACTTGCATCCACGTGTACCTGACCTAGCCCTTGTGGGCATCGTGTGCTTGGATTGTTTTAAAGATAGGGCTGGAAAGGGGCGGGAATCGCGAGAGCTTTCTAACAATACTTGAAAACTAGTGATACGGATACATTTTCTCGTTATTTTCCGGTGGAGGAGCTTACTGAAAATGGTGCTATAATTGCTGTGCAGAGAAATTCTGGGTTGAAGAATATAAAATCTTGGCATTGGGTGGGTTGGCATCGCCTCCTTTCGTAAGCCACTTAATCCGTGGCTGGAGGAGGTGGGAGACTCCACTTATGGAATGGGAGGGAGGGGCATAATTTCGAAGTTGGGAGAGTTAAATTTGATTGTGGACTTTTAAATGACTTGACCTTGCCACCCGTGGTTGAAGGTCACGTTTATGCTCTAAGTGAGAGGCAGTGGGGTTCCTACAAGAGCTAACTCACCCTTTGGTGTCTTTTTCTCTCCAAGAAGAGCTCTGTCTTGTGCTTTGCCACCGCTTGGAGTCTCCCGAGGACACACAGGCAGGGAGGGACGTGTGAGAAGAGTTAGTTGCTTTTTCTGTGCTTTCCTCTTTCCAGAACTCCTCCTCTTGCAAGGCTACTCTTGGCCATGTCATTAGCTTTCTCAGAAACGGTCATAAACAATCTCATGTCCTCCCAGCCGACCTTTCTTACTCTGCCCTTTCTGTGGGGTTGGATGAAGGCCCTGGACGCCTTTCTGCTCTGTTCTGGCCCTCTGGAGTGGTGGGCCTGAGCCTCTGTGGTTCCTCATGCACAGTTATTTTCCTCCTGCCTGCCAGCTCTTCTTTGTGAGTGACTGAAACTTTTAAAAATGTGACTCTCCTCTAGGAGAAACTGCTGGCTTTACCCTTGTGAAACTTGATGGCGCTTTAGTAAGGTGCCACCCCCAAACTTTAAGGTAGCTAAACCAGTTTTTTAAAGATTCAATGGCTTGTTCATCCTCCAGATGTAGCTATTGACTGTACACTTCGCAACGGAGTGTCTGAACTTGTGGTGGTCCTGATTTATAGGATTTCTTAATTAAAATGTCTGCTGAATAAATTTGATTTTTGTTTTGGAGCATGGTTTGGCTTTTTGTTGGAAGATGGGGGAGGGAAATAAAAGCCTATAGGGCATACCCTTATTAATGAAGAATGCACTTAGAGTAATTAGGGGGACCTAGGTAAGTGGCTGGGGCTCACCATTGTATCCTTGTAGAGTTGCAGCCCTTGAGTGCTCCTGGGTTAATGTTCTGCACAATCAGAAAATTGAGTCCAGGTTTTTAGGAGCTGCCAGGTGGGCTCTTACTCCTTTTGTGGAAAACATATTCCAGAAACATTTTCTGGACCGGAGGGCAAAGAAATACTTGGTCTAGAGGGAGATGGGTTTTCATTTTTTCTTTTTTGATGCTAGGGATTGAATCCAGGGGTGCTTTACCACTGAGATACATTCCCATCCCTTTTTATTTTCACTAGATTCTCACTAAATTGTTTAGGGCTTCCCTAAATTGCTGGCTTTGAGCTTAGAATCTTCCCACCTCAGCCTCCTGAGTCACTGGGATTACAGACATGTACCGTGTGTGCCACACCACTGTGCCCAGCAGAAGATAGGTTTTCCTCAATTTTTTTGGGTGAAGAATAGCAAAGCCTGCCTATTTTCTCCTTTTAAGACTAACTCCTTGGAGCTGTAGCCTGGGGGAAGAAAAACAGTTTTAGCTGGACACAGTTGCTCACCTGAAATCCCAAAGACTTGGGAGGCTGAAGCTGGAGAATAGCAAGTTTGAGGCCAGCCTTAGCAAGTTAGCAAGACTCTGTCTTAGAAAATAAAGAAGGCTGGGGATGTAACTCAGTAGGAAAGCACCTCTGGGTTCAGTCCCCAGTGCCAAAAAAAAAAAAAAAAAGTTGGGGGGCTGTATAGTGATTTATTTAGTAGTTGTAAAGATGGCTTGGTTTGAGCTGGCAAGGATTATATTTGACCTCATGAGGTGGTCCCCTCCTCCGCCCCTCAGCCCCGACTTCCCTGGGGCAAATAGCCTTTGCTGAGCCCCTTCCTACTTCCTGTCTGCCTTTCCAAGGAAAGCTTGGGGGCAGCCCCCGCTCTGCCTGTCAATCCCTTGCAGGACCTTTCCTGCCCTGCAACTCTTCCACACTGTGCCCTGCACACAGCTGGTTAGTGCTTAGTGACTGGGGCATGATTCAGTCCTGCTGCTTACCAGCTGTGTTTGATGAGCAAGTCACTGCCCTGAGCTTCCCTCTTTTCTCATTTATAAAATGGTAATGCTTAGTAAGGTAGTTGGGAGGGTTAAATGAGGACCTGAGGTGTCTGGGAGACTTAAGTGTTCAAAACATAACTGCTAGTTCTTTTTTTTTTTTTTTTTTTAATCTCTTTTTTAAATATTTATTTTTTAGTTTTAGGTGGACACAATATCTTTATTTTACATTTATGAGGATCAAACCCAGTGCCTCATGCATGCTAGGCGAGCGCTCTACCTCTGAGCCACAACCCCAGCCCCCATAACTGTTGATTCTTGGCACTACCACATGGCTTTATGTGCCTTGAGATAAGCCCCAAATTTCCATTTTATAGATGACACTGAGACTTAGGAAATTAAGGGATTTGCTTGAAGTTACCACCTCTTAAGTGAGGAAGCTAGAATTTGAACTTGGATAATCTGACTATAGCTTCTCCTGCTTTCCTCAGTTAGGTCTTTGGGTCTTATTGTACCACTTACAGGAAACTCTTTTTTTTTTCTTCCCAGGGGTTTTACCCCTGAGATACATCCCCAGTCCATTTTTTTTTTTTTGTGTGTGTGTGTGTGTATGGTGCTGGGGATTGAACCCAGGGCCTTGTGCATGCTAGGCAAGCACTCTACCAACTGAGCTTTATCTAGAGCCTCTAAAAGACTTTTGGACACCACTCTCACCCATGTTGGATTTCTTGGAGTTCTTTGGAACATCCCACAAACTTTGACCCACCAATACTTCAGCACAATAGCAAACTTTTCTTGTGCATCAGCCACATATCTGCACAGTATAGGAATCTGGAATGAGGCAGGGTTGAAACATCCTGATAGAACTCACAGCAGATTTAGACACACAGACCTTCATATGAGGAAATAGGCATTGCATAAGAGCGGCCCAGATAACAAACACCATATGGCTGTTTCCTTCAGAACTGAATCACAAGTCCTCTGTAAGATGAGGATTGGGCCAAGAGAGATCTCACTCAGGGCAGATACCCTGGAGGTTTGCAACCTGACTGGAACAGCACTCAGGAATATAATAGGAATGGGGACTGCAACTAAGGAGAAAAGATCTGTGGAATCTGAGCAGCTAAGAGGAGAAGGGAACTGAGTAGGGAGGAGAAAACACTCTGGTGCACATCTTTATATGACTCTAGGACTTGGTGATAGGGCAGGAGTTGAACTTAGGCTCAGATTGAACCTCATTGACTCTCTTACCTCCTGTCTGAGCCTACTCATGTTTCTTTGCGGGGGGTGGCAAGGATGAAACATTTATTTATTTTTTTAGTTGTAGATGGGCACAATATCTTTTATTTTATTCATTTTTTTTTTTAATGAGGTGCTGAGGATAGAACCCAGTGCCTCACACATGCAAGGCAAGCGCTCAGCCACTGAGCTACAACCCCAGCCCAAGGATGAAACATTTTAATCTGATGGTAGCACAGGACACTGTACAGGAGCCCTCAAAGCTCAAAGATTTGCCCTCCAGATTCTAAGAAAGTTCTGGAAATAACTAGATTTGCTAGTCTGTCCTCCACCAGTGGCAGGTGGCAAAGTGAATGGGGAAAACATTGTGGTCTGCCCTCATGTCATTTATAGATCCAGTCCTAAGCACAGTTCTTCTAATTCACCAGTTCTTCAGGCTGAAAACAAGCCAGTCTTCTCTGTACTCTGCAGAATCACTGCCATGAATAATGTTCCTGTCAACTTGGATGTAAAAGCTGTCTTGGATGGTTCCAGGCTTGGAGTCTGTAGGGACTATGTCCCTGAACATCACTTAGCCAGTCTTCTCAACATCTAGCCTTTCCCAGACCATGGCAAACACTGGCCCTGAGCATGTATTTCACCAGGCCAAAGAAGAATGGATGGTACTTCAGGTCAGTGTAGTGTTCCTTAAGAAGGCCTTCAGAAGCCTACATGGATTTCAGACTAAGAAGGTGGAATCCCTTCTCAAAATGCTTGATGACCTCTCCCACAAGATCCTGCTGGACCCTGATGGCCTTGATGGTAATGAAAATGTGCTCATCGTTGGCCTTGGTCCTGTCCAGCTGTTTGGGCTTCAATCCACATTCCTTTTCTCACACCCCCTAATCCTTGCTACTGATCCAGCCGTTTGCAAAGGCTATAGAGTGACTAGCCCCAGTCCTAGGCCTGAAGAAGTGTGTCTGTCTAGGAGGGAAAGGCACTTCCCAGGTGTTGCATCAAGTGATAGCCCATTCCTAGTACTCATGACTTTGGCTTAGATATCCCTAGCTGGACATAGCTGAGAGGACTCCATCTTCTGACAGGGTCTGTTGCCTAAGTTCCCCTAATAACATTGCAAGTGTTAAGCCCAGAAGGATTGAAGCAATAGGGAAGTGGCAAGAAACTGGGTATGTGTGTGTGTAGGTAGGGAGGGCTGGTTCCGAGGTTCATGTGGGAAGTTACAAGGGCAGCAATCTGGTGTCTCATAAATAGTAGTTGGAGGGAGATCAGGGTGACAAAAATTTGGCAGTTAAAACTAAAAAGTGGATAGAGGCTGGGAGATGCTGGCAGGTGGGCAGTGCTAGCTAATGTGCTTAGCACTTACCCTGCACCAGGCTCTGTCCTGAGCACTTTACCACTTTACCAGCTCATCAAGTCTCTATGTGAGGAAGAGAAGAATACCCAGAAGGAGCAGACAGAAAGTAAGAGTAGAACCAACGGAAGCTGTAGGCTGAACTGTGGGGGTTGGGGAGGTATGTCTACAGGTGTGCATGTGTGTCTACACACAGGTCCATCTATGTCATCACCATTTATATTCCCTGTGGTCAGGCTACAGGGGTCCAGGGCATGGTCCATCAGATCCTGCTCAGTGACTTACTTTCATTGTCTGTTTTTGAACACTGGAGTTAATTCAGCTTCCTTTTTAAAAAAAATCAACCCATTAAGTAGTGTATTTTGAACATCTGCATTAGTTCCTCCTGTCTTCAACCCAGCTGAAGAGAAGTACTATTTGGCATGCATCTGGAGAAAGGGCCTCTTTTTTTTTTTTTTTGGTATCCAGGATTGAACCCCAGGCACTTCACCATTGAGCCACATCCTCAGCCCGTGTTTATATTTTATTTAGAAACAGGGTATCGCTGAGTTTCTTAGGGCCTCCCTAAGTTGCTGAGGCTGATTTTAAAATTGCCATCCCCCTGCCTCGGCCTCCTGAGCCATTGAGATTACAGGTGTATGCCACCATGCCCAGCTGAAGAAACTGTCTTATGACACCAGTTGGGAAGATTTCACCAATATTGAGCTGTGGAATCTAATTTAGACAGGTAAGACACAAGCAGGCCAAAGGCAGGGCAAAGGTAACAAGATGATAACCAACTTGTGGTTTATTTTAACCCACCCAAATCAATAAGTCAAATAAACTGCCTGAACAGCCTACCAGTGGGGGGTTGTGAATTTTGCCTCCTATGAGTCAGTTAACAATTGACAAAAGGAAGCAGTTAAACTCCGTGGTATCAGTTTTAGTTTTCATTCTATTGCTGTGTAGCCACAGAGGATTCATTCACACAAAACTCACAGAAACATGCAGCTGTCACAGGCATGAAAGGTTGCACAAAGTTGCTTCAACAGCCAATCTGTCAGGTCTGGGCCTTGCTGGGGTAGGAGAGTTTGTGACATAGGGTACTATCCTATGGGACATCCATACCTTCAGCCCCTCCCCTGAGCCCTGCTCTTTAAACATTCTCAGAGTGAGGACCCCTCTTCCAGATGGTTCTTTGGAGCATCTTTAATTTCTCCCTGTCTTCCGCTGCACTGGGTCAAGCACTGTGTCTCCTGTTAAGCAAATCCCTCCTTTGGCCCTGTTCCCCTTCTTTGTTTATTTATTTTGCAGTGCTGGAGATAAAACCTAGGGCTTCTCTTAAAGTAGGCAAGTGCTCTACCACTGAGCTACCTCCCCACCTTCTGTTTTCCCTTTTGGGCATCTTCTTCAGACTTCTAGGCACCTCAGCTCATCGTCTCTGTCCTGAGCACCCCACTCCCTTAGCCTCCAGCACTCTGTTGCAATTGCCCCATTTGTTTGCTCTGCAAATATTTATCAAATGCCAATATCCAAGCGTAGTTACTAAATGCAGCTATGTTTCAGGCAGTGGCCAAAGCATTTGTACTAGCATTACCTCAATTAATCCTCACAACAACCCAAGGAGGCAGGGACTTTTATTATTCCCAGCCTTATTAGGAGGACCTTGATGTTAGAAAGGTGAGGAGATCTGCCCAAGGTCACAGGAAGGAGCTTTAAAGAAAGGAGGCAGGAAGTCTGGTTCCAAAACCCATATTTTTATGGCTACCCGGTACTGGACTGAGGCCTTTGGGTTTTCTTTTCTTCTTCTTCTTTTTTTAATATAGTAGTATTCCTGCTCCGCCTGCCCCCCACACTGTGGGTTTTCTTTTCAAAATATCTCTCTTGTCTTTTCCTCCCCCTTCCCACCCAGACCTTTATCGCCTGGTGCCTGGATGTTGTAACAGCCAGTCACAAATCTGCCTGACCATAAAGGTTCCCCCTCAGCCCCAGTCCATTCTCCACACCATGTGGCCTGCCAATCTCCCTAAAACATCCTCTTCATCTTGTCATTCCTCTGCCATCAAAGAACATATAATCTCTTTGAGAAGAAGGCATGCACATATGAGCCCCTGAGATAACTCTATAATGGCGGTAAATAACAAGAACAGGGAGAACAAAAGGAACTCGAAGGTCACTTTCTGTAAATAAACTGCACAATTATAGACAGGAGTGGACAGGGCAGAAAACCTGAACTTCAGCTGAGCATTGAGCAGGACATGGAATTAGAACGGGAAAGTTTTCTAATAGAAAATGGGGGTCTTACAAGCTGGTCCCAGGCTGTCCTCTCTGCACATCCTACCCCCCTTTTTTAAAATTTATTTTTTTAGTTGTAGATGGACACAATACCTTTATTTTATTTATTTTTATGTGGTATTGAGGACCGAAACCAGTGCCTCACATGTGCTAGGCAAGCGCTCTACCACTGAGCTATGACCCCAGCCCACACCCTATCCTTTGAGATATTCCTACTGCTCCTACTCCACAAGTTCCAATCCTAAACCAGGTGTGGCTCTAAAGTGACCTCTGCCCTGTTCCCATTGAATCTCTTCTGGACTGAGTATTTTTCCCACTAGGCTTTCTTTAATGTTTACTTATGCAATTGGGGTGTGTGATCACAACCCTAATTTGACCTTCAGAAGAAAGAGATTTGTGCTTTTTCAGAAGCAGGTTAGCATCGTGGTTGGTAGTATACCACCTACTCAGGAGGCTGAGGCAGGAGAATCCCAAGTTCAAGGCCAATCTTGGCAATTAGTGAGATACCATTTCAAAAATAAAAAGGGCTGGGGCTGGGGCTGGGGCTCACTTGCCTGGCATGTGTGAGGCACTGGGTTTAATTCTGAGCACCACATAAAAATAAATAAAGGTCTATCACCAACTAAAAATAAATAAATAACAAGGGCTGAGGATGCAGCTCAATGGTAGAGCACCTTGTACAGAATCCCCATTAGCGAAAATACAAAAACAAACCACGTTAGGGTTTAGGGTGTAGTTTAGTGGAAGAGTTTTTGCTTAGCATTTGGGAGACCCCGGGTTTAATCTCCAGCACCAAAAACATAAAAAGAAAAGAAAAAGACCCCAACAACAACATCAACAAGGACAACAAGAAGAAAAACAGTGAGAGTCATTAAGAGGCAGGATTTGTGGGTAGTGGTGGTGCACACCTATAATTACAGTGACTCAAGAGTCTGAGGCAGGAGAATCAAGTTCAAGGCCTGTCTTAGCAACTGTTAGAGACCCTCAGCAATTTAAAGCAATCCTGTCTCAAAATAAAAAATAAAAAGGGCTAGGCACATATCTCAGTGGTAAAGTGCCCTGGAGTTCAATCCTCAGAAAAACAAAAGAGGGGGAGGTTCTTATTTTCTTCTTTATTTTTCAGTACTGGAGATTTTACTCAGAGCTTCGCATATGCTAGGCAAGTGCTCTGCCACTGAGCAATATTCCCAACAAGAGGTACAGTTTTTCTACAAGACTTAAAGACTTCAAGTAATGGCCTTAATTCAATACCTTCTAGGATTGATGTTTTATTATTTGCTCTTTGTTTCCAATACAATATATAATTAAATCTTCACACAATTCTAAGGTTCTATGCTTTGTCCCATTTTGCAGATGAGTTTACTTATATTGAGTTTATGAATAAACTGAATCACACAGTTAGTAACAGAGGGCTGCTTGTAGAACCCAGGCTCATCTATATCTTTTGGGAAATATTGTTATGGGCAGGTCATTTGCTCTCCCTCCAGTTATGGATGAAAACAATGCATGGGAGAGTTTTTCTCCTTTGCCTGCACCAGCTTGTACAGTGTTCAAATGGAGTGCACCTTCAAGTGGAAACCTCTCTGGGCTTCCATCTCTAAATGAGGCAGTAGCACCAGACTGCCAAACCCTGAGCTCTCCCGGGGCTGACGTTCTGTGATTACTGAGCATTGGTGAAAGAGGGGGGAGCTAATTGAGTGAGTTAGTAATTTGGTTGCCAAGGTAACTCTTTTCTGATTGGAAGGAAGGGATCACAGGGTTCAACGCAGACTTTGCTGGATAGGAAAGTGGTGTCTGATCTTCACTCCATGTTTCAGCTTCTGAGCTGGAAAAAGAAAGGGAAAGAGGAAAATAAAAAAGGATAAAAATTGAATCCAAATATAGTAGCATTTATTCCTAATTTAGAATGAAATCTTAGGATGGCAGACTTTGGAATCCTCTATAATTATAAGGTGTGGCTTTTTTTCCCCCCTAAATTGCTTGTTGTTTGTCAATTGACCCACATCAGCTTATTTTAAAAATGTTTTTCATTCGGTTTGTAGCTTTGGTCTTTCATCTCACCTTAGCCATTTTCTGTAGCTAGCTGTCTTCACAGGATGCTGAATATTTTGTAAGAAAATGGATATGGAACACTTGGCATTTCCTAGCTCAGTCTAGGCACCTGGGGAAGAGTTTTCCAGGGTTCCAATGGAACTACCAATTTGGGCAACTGCAAGGGTGTCATTAATATTATACTGTATGTGCAGAATTGTGCAGTGAACAACGATGCTGAATCCTGTAAGATGGTGTCAAGTTATTGGAAAGAGGCTCAACTGTGAGCCCATAGACCTGAATTCCAGACTCAATTTGATCTCTGATTTCATAAATGACTTTGGTGATTCACTCTGCCCCTCTGCCCTGCCCAATTCCCCAGACTAATTTTGCATCTATAAAATGGTCTAATATGACTGGGGCTATATCTCAATGGTGGAGCACCTGCTTAGATTCCTTGAGACCCTGAATCTAATCCCCAGCTTGTGTGTGTGCCTGTGCATGTGGCGCATGTATAAACATGCATGCACATACGCGCACACACACAAGCCTAATAGCTTTGAAAGATTATTTGTAAAAGTCCTGATTTTTATTCCAAAAAGGACTTTGGGGTGAATAGTAAAACTTGGCAGGAAGTTTTAGAGCTGAACAGTTACAGGATTCAGGATGTCAAGTGACTTATACAAAGTAGGTATTGGTTTTCTCCAGTTTTTCTTTTTCAAGGATAGGACTGTACTGTGTAAACCTTAGGTTAAGTTTGGCTTTAACATTCCAAAAGCCAGCATAGTTAGTGCAGTGACATGGAATCATGTACAGTTGGGGAGGGAAAGCAAGCCCTGGGACCTCTGAGATCCTTCTACAGCTAAGAATCTGAGCTAACTCAGGACCTCATGCTAGGGGTCCTGACTACTTTCTCTGCATGCTCAGTGCCCAGAGGTAGAAACCCACTGTATTGCTGGCAGCTCCTTTCTCAGTTTCTTTTAGAGCTTCCATAATCACTCTTCCCTTGTTGGGTAACATGAGACTGAGCACACCACAGCCCTTTCTGGGCATATAGTGGAAAATAGCTGTCTAGGTGTATTCTGGAGGTAGGTGTTCCTCAGAGACCATCAGCCCCACGTATTTGAGAATGGGACAAATAAAAATGAGTCAAAAAGGGAGATAGAAGCCAACCATTATAGTACTTGCCTGTAATCCCAGCTTGGTAGGCTGAGGGAGGAGGATCACAAGTTCAAGACCAGCCTCAGCAACTTAGCAAGACCCTAAGTCACTTAGTGAGATCCTGTCTCAAAAAAAAAAAAAAAAAAAAAAAGGGCAGGTGTGTGTGTGTGTGTGTTTGTAATAGACAATAAGAACACAACTCATAGAGTACTCTCTCTCTAGAAAACAGTTTTGGCATCTTGGCTTATACTGTTTTATGAATAACTGAGGATCCAGTTAGTTGGCCACAGAGGCTGAGCAACTTGCCCAAGATTCCCTCTCTGCTTAATAAGTGGACTGTAACACCAGGTACCCTGTCACTCAACCTAGCTCCTTCCTTGTATTAAAGCAACGGAAGGAGAGCGGTAGAAAGGGTTGCTGTGTCACTGAAGGGCCAGAATGGTAGTAAATGTGCCAAGACCAAAGAGGGAGGAGCCCTTTAATAAGCTCTCAGCCAGTTTTCCCACCACCAGTATTGCATCTTGAGCAGCCTCCTGACCAACAGTCCACTTAAATGACCACAGTAGAAGGAAAAAGAAGTGATAAGCTGCTCCAGCTGCAGTGACTGGTGGATCTAACATCCTTTGCCAACAAGCAGAAGCAGCTTCATAACACATTTGCCATCCCTAACTATTAATCCAAAAGCTGTGAGGTTTTGGTGAATGGGATTGGTCCAAAACCTGACCTCACTTTCATTTAATTTCATGCCAGCATTGATACACACCCAGCTGAGCAGACCTCAGTCTAACTAGTGAGCTGCTCAGACACAAAGGCGCTCTAATTACCATCCCCACGCCAAGCTGACAGGGATTTCAAGTGTTTTCATGTTTATGGAGATCGGAGAAGTGTGTTCTGTACAGCTTTCCCCACTGGTGGCAAGTACAAAATTAAACCAAACAAAAAAACCAACACATTTATTCAAAACAGGTCTTTCAGTTAAGTTAAAATCCTATAATCAGGATAGCCACGATTCCAGACACTCCGGTGCGAAGTGTAGATATGTCAACAACCACATCTGGATGCTGAACAAGCCAATGACTCTTTATAAAACTAAAACAACAAAACGGTCTCAGCGCCCTCAGAGGGAGTGAACAGTATGTTCCATGCACTTCACCATGATCACAATGGCAAAGCCTGCAGCTTCTCTATTTGGAGGGTCACAGTTTCTACTCGGTTTCTTTCACTTACAAAGGCGAGCACGGCTGGGGGAGGGGCAGGGGGAGGAAATCAACTCTGTCTACCCAGGGAATTGCAGCTGTTATTGCAAATGGCCCTGGAGAGCCCATTATAAGATGCTGTGTGAGGCTGTGTCCCTTGAGTGCCTGTCACGTGGTGCATTGCTAGGCCCTCGACCTGGCCCCCAGAATAGCCTGCGCCACCCGCTTGAATAGGGGAACAGAGCCGAGGGGCTGAGGAGGGACCCTGGACCACATCTCAGGACATTTTCCGTGAAAGCACGGAGCCCGAGCAGGGGCGGTGGCCACACACAGGAAGCACAGGCTCCCGGCACCTCTCTACTTCCCCACTCATGGTGGCGCGGCGCGCGTGTCCTCAGGAGACTCAAGCACTTGCAAAACACAGCGCTCTTCTCGGAGCACAGGCAGACCCGGTTACCCTCCCTGCAGGAGTCCCGCAACACAGTGCGTGCCCAGGAAAACAGTGACCTTGAACTCTAGGAAGGGCAGGCCGGGCAGCGAAAACACACATTAGAGAAGGCGGGGTTCATTCCACGCCTCGCCTTACCCTTCCACCACCCAACACGCCCGCCGCCGCCTACCATACCCATCTGTGGCTACAGTCCTCACCCAGCACCCTGAAAACTGCAGTCAGTTGCAAAGAGAGAGCTGAGGAAAAAAAGGTTACTCCTATTCAACCCCAAGAGAGTGTTTTCGTAGTACCACATTTTCTATATTAAAACCAATACCCCCCAAAGTCACGAGATGATATTTTAAGTGTCGTAAAATTTCGAATCCGGTTGATTGGGGTAGATTCCTGAAATTATCGTCTACTCTTGTCCCCTTCTCTCGAAGTGGATCAGGAACCAGCCCTGAAAAGGTAAAGCAAGTAACTGGGACCATGCTCCCGTCGTTGTGAAGCTTGGCGATCCTGAGAAGTGTGGCCCGTGGCCACGTGGTCACCCGGCTGGCCCCGGAGGCTGCGCGGAACCGCACACTGCGCAATCGGGTCACGGGTCACGCCAAACAAGGAGTCCTACTGAGTGTGAGCTTGGGGTGCGCTCTGTAATATCTGCCTTAAATAGGGCTAATGAAATCCTGGATTGGGGCCCTCGACCTCGGTTCCCCACGAAGACATTGGCGATTTTTTGGTTCCCAGTCTTCACTATTTTTTTCTACTTCTGAAAGCGAGAGTTCTCCACTAGTCTGAACAGGGTCGCAGCCCTCGAGGGAATCCCTTGTCCCATAGTCAGAGGCTGGCGCTGTGACCACCTTGGCTGTTAGCTTCCAGGGACAAGAACGCCGTCTGTGGCTCTGAGTTGCGCCCTCCTCCCGGACGCACCAGGATCACTGCAGGCCGCTCTAGGGCTTCGGGGTGAAGGGGGCTCGTGCACTGGAGCCGACAGAGGACCCAGGAGCGGGTGTTGGGGAAGCTTTGCGTGTAACTGCAGACGTCGCGAATGAAGCCTCCTGACTGCCTCCTTGATGAGGTTTCCCGAGAGCACGAGCTGCTGCAGGAGTCGGTGCGGATCCTCGTCGCCAGTGCAGGTGTCGGGTTGGGACCCGCGTCGCTGCTGCAGTCGGCGGGACGCGGCAGCACTCCGTAGCCATCCTCGCCGGCACGGGCCGGACAGAGGCTGCGGGATGCCCTGTTTGCCAGCTCCGGGAGGCCCATCAAGGCCGGGCTGAGAGGACAGTGGGGACAGCGCGCTTGGGCCTGAGGAGAGCTCCGCCACGCAATAGGGCGCAGCGCGACCTCGCACGCGACCGCGGTCCCCGAGGGCGCAGCGTAGGGCTCCTGGGGGCGCTAGCCCCCCAGCCTCGGCGGACACGGGCCGCAACAGCAGCGGAACGGCCGGGGACAGGGCCTTGTCTGCCGGCAGCGCCACCGGGGGCTGCAGCGGCGGCCCCGGGGGCCACGCACCGGGAAGCCGGACTGTCGGCG
>NW_025999999.1:3233482-3265908 GCF_001458135.2 Marmota marmota marmota | reverse complement strand
CAAATCACCCCGCGCCTGCAGCCCGGGAGCCGGAATCCTGCCGGCTCGGGTTGATTTGTAAACAATGGATGACGTCCGCGGGCCCTACCACAGCGCCGAGCCGGGGGGCGGTGCGGTGCCCTTCGTGGGTAGGGTTCCTTTAGGGCTGGGGTCAAGAGTGAAGCCTTGCTGCCTCTGCGCGCTACAACTCCGCCTCTGTTTGTGCGCGTGCAATGGAGTGTTGATCGTGGCTCCCTCAGCTGGACGTGATTGGCATTCCAGAAGATAGACACCCTGGCGGACGCCGTTGGTTTCTTCCACACACAAGCACATACACTTCCACACACTTCCCTACACTCCTCCTCTCCGTACGTCAATTCGTCTGGTTTTAGCATTTGCGCTTTTGAGGTCAGGTTGCCGGCGTCAGGCGAGGGTGGCAAGGAGAGGGAGTCAGACTAGGAATCTGTGTGCCAATTATGGAAACGAGGCTGACAGACACGAAAGGAGGAAGGGGACCGTGTCCTGCGATGGGGGTGGTGGAGTTGGAAATGGCAAAGAAAGGCCACAGATGAATGTTTCTTGACTGGGAGCTTGGGAGTGTGGGGGCCTGAACTGGGATTGGCATTGCTGGAGAGGAGGAGATTGCCAGTCTTTGGAGGAACTGTGAGCTGTAAAGTTTTTAGAAGAACGCATTAATCCAGTGGGGAATATCTTCCCTGAGGGGTTAGCAAGAGAGGAAAATGAGGTGTTTGGATGAAAATGAAGCCACAGGCCATCTTAACCCTTCAAGATACAGTGGTTGATTTAATGGTTAACCGAGACTTCATTTCTTTTTCCTTTTCTTTTTCTTTTGTTCTGGTGATTGAATCCAGAGGTGTTTTACAAGTTAGTTACATTCTCAGTCCTTTTTATTTTTTATTTTTGAGACAGAGTGTAAGTAAGTTGCTTAGGGTCTCGCCAAGCTGCTGAGGCTGGCCTGGAACTTGCAATCCTCCTGCCTCAACCTCCCGAATCTCTGGGTTTATAAACGTGCACCACAGTGTCTAAGATTTCCTTTTTTTTTTTTTAATGATAATTTTTAATTTATTGATTTATTGATTTTCAGTTCTAGAACAGAATCCAGGGCCTCAAGTATGGTATGAAAGTGCTAAGTGTTTTACCAGTGAGCCATACCCCTAGCCCAAGACTTCATGCTTCAAAAGGAAAAAGGACAGAAAATAATCCTTTAATGTCATGTTGTGTTGAAATCTTTAGACCTTTATTAAAAATCCCAAATTCCCCAGGCATACCTTTCAAACACTATGCTTTTAAGTAGACTTGGTGGGCCAGTGTAAGTAGGGGCCTAGCCAGTGAGTGTCATTATTATTACTGGACTTGCAACTAACAGGGTACTGAACATTTAATAGCCAGCAGGCAATATAGCAAGATCCTGTATCTAAATAAATAAATAAATAAAAGTCAGCCAGGGGAGAGAAATTTATCAGGGTGATGAAAATATTCTTTTTTTAAAATTTGCCTGGTGCTGGGGATCAAACCCAGGGCTTCATGCATGCAAGGCAATTGCTGTACTAGTGAACTATAGCCCTACCCCAGAAATATTATAAATTTCCCATTTACCAAAAAAATTGAGTGAATAATTAAAATTAAAGAATTGTGTGTGTATGTATATATATATATATATATATGTAAATTGTACATCAATAAAGTTGTTTTAGCTGGTGTGGTGGTGTACCCCTGTGGTTCCAGTAACCTGGGAGGCTGAGGGAGGAGGATTGCAAGTTTAAGACCAGCCTGGACAATTTAGTGAAATCCTACTTCAAAATGATAAAAAGGGCTTGGGATTGCTGGGTATGGTGGCCCACACCTGTAATCCCAGTTGCTCTGGAGGCTGAGGCTGGAAGATCTCAAGTTCAAACCCAGTCTTAGCAATTTAGCAAGGTACTTATCAACTCAGGGAGACCCTATCTCCAAATAAAATATAAAAAAGGGCTGGGGATGTGGCTCAGTGGTTAAGCACCTCCCAGGTTCAATTTCCAGTACCCCCACCCCCCCAAAAAAAAGGTTTGGGATGTAGTTCATTGGCAAAATGCCCCCTCAGTTCAATCTCCAGTACTAAAGAAAAAAAAAAATTAGCCCTAAGGCAGTCATACAGAGAAGCCAACTAGGAAAGTGTGGGCTATGTACAAGTTGTAAGGAGCTCTTTAAAATTTAAAGGGGCTCCTTTAAAAAAAGAGGAGAGTAACATGACATAGAAAAGGAAGTGTAATAGGGGATACAGGTAAGTCGAAAACAAACATCTTGGTGGACAGTTCAAGGATGAGAAGTACAGGAGCAAACTTTAGGAAGGGGTGAGATGGAGGAAAGTGGGGGGCTGGTTCAAAAAGAGCTGGTTTATTTTTGTCAAGAGGGAGGGAACAGGGCTGGGGTTGAGGCTCATTGGTAGAGCACTCACCTAGCACATGNGCTGGGGATTGAACCCAGGGCCTTGTGCATGGGAGGCAAGCACTCTACCAACTGAGCTATATCCCCAGCCCAAAAATCATTGAATTTCTAAATCTAGGATATCTGGATTTTTTCGGGTTTTCATAAAAACCATCATCTCGTTTTAGTGGATTCCTTAAGATTTTCTATATAAGAGATCACATGGCATTCACAGATACAAATAGTTTTGCTTCCTTTCTAGTCTGGATGCCTTTTATTTTTCTTAACTAATTGTCCTGGCTATAACCTCTAATAAAATTTGAATAGAAGTGGTAAGAGCAGACATCCTCATCTTGTTCCTGATCTTAGGGGACAGCATTGTCTTTCATATTAGGTATGTCGTTAGCTGAGGATTTTCCATAGATAGATGACCTTGAATCAGGTTGAGGACATTTACTTCCATTCCCAGTTTGCATTTCTTTTTCTCTTTTTGTCATGAAAAATTCATCGCTTCATCTTATTTATGAATTTGTTTATTTTTCCCCATCCTGACATGTTGTTCAAGAGTATGGTCAAGCAGCTGTTTACTGATTATGATATTCAGAACCTTCAGAACTTAATTATGTAAACTTTTGAAACGGGATGGGGAGGTGAAAAAAAATAAAATTTTAAGATGAAAATAATTATTTATACCATTTGTGTTTTTATTCTCTGACTCAAAATTTGTCTCTTACATCATTATAGGCATGAAAAATGAAAAATAGCATAAACATTTGGAAAAAATATACAACTAAACATGAACCTACCCTGAACCATGATTCTACTCCTAAATATTTATCCATATTTGTACATGGGGTCTACATCAAGGCTTGTAGGCACGTGATCACAGCAACTTTATTGATAAAAGCCAAAAAACTGGAAACAAGTGTTCACCAATAGATAAGCAACCTAAGGAACATTCATACCTTGATGATGACAGAATACAATTTAGCAACAAAGAGTCCTGAATATTGCTATACTTAGAAATGTGGATGAAGCTCAAACCAGAATGCCGAGCAAAAGAAGCCAGAGGAAAAAAGAGCACATACCATATGATTCTGCTTATATGAAGTTCTAGAACAGGCAAAGTGATTTATAATGGGAAGAAAAGCAGAAGACTGTTTACATTTGGAGAGGGTAAGGCGGGTGAGATGGAAGAAGCATGAGGGAAATTAGGGGAGCTGATGGTGATATTCTATATCCAACTCTCTTGATTTGGATATAACACAGAGCCCTGTGTTAAAACTCATCACATGGTACATTTCAATACATTACAAATTTTACATGCAAAGTAAAAACTGCAAACGAATATTGAATTCTAGTTAATAGATATGCTGATGAGCTTAGAAATGAGATGATGCTTGCAATTTAGTCTGAAGTACATGAAAATGTGAAATAGATTAATACATGGATAGAAGGATGGTTAACAGATAGTTTGGTGATAAAGCATGTATAGCAGATTATTAATATTGCAAAATGATCCATCAATTCCACTCCTAGGGATATCCCTAAAAGAACTGAAATCACACATTTACACAAAAATGTGTACACAAACATTGATAGCAGCATCATTCATAATGGCCAAAAAGTGGTAACAACCCAAATGTTCATCAGTTGATGAATGGATGAATAGAATGTCATATATTCATAGAGTGGATTATTAGTGAGCACAAAAAGGCAGAGAGTGTTAATCCATGGCCCAACATGGATGAACGTGCTGAATAATAGAAGCCAGGCACAAAAGCCAACATATGATCTCATTTATATGAAATGTTCAGAATAGACAAATCCATAGAGACAGAAAGTAGATTAGTGGTTGCCAGGGGATGGGAGGAGAAGGGAATTAGGACTAACTGTTAATGGGTATGGGTTTTCTTTTTACAGTGATGAAAATATTCTGGAATTAGTGAGGATGTTTGTATCACATAATGAATCGACTAAAAATCACTGAAGTGTGTACCTTAAAATGGTGAATTTTACGTTATGTGAGGTAAATCTCAACTTTTTACAAAATGTTAATGGTAGAATCTAGGTGCTCGTGGTGGGCAAGAGGGTGTTCACTGTGAAATTTTTTAGTTTTGTTGACCATTAAGATTTTTGTAATCAAATGTTAGGATCAGCAAGCCTCAGAAGAGGGATTAATTGTGTGACACTCTTTAGGGGCATTGATACTGGCTGTTGGGAAGGGAAGAAGGAAGGAAGGGGGAGTGTCCACCTACTTCAAGGTTGGCAGATGCACACAGGGGACTTATGTAGGCTCACACTCCAGGGGGGAGAGGATGTTGGTATCTGCTACGGTTGACTAAATTCTGTGCTATGAAGGATTTCAATTTGTATTGGGAGGATAAGACACAAATGTTGGCAAAGCCAGCAGCAGCCCTGAGTCTAGGAAGGAGCACAGCAGGTGCAGGGTGCTTCTTGGCAAGGACCCTTTTGCCTATTAGTTACCTAGACCTGGAAGCTCTGGAGCCTGGCTGGCTGGGGAGCAGGGATTTATATGGAGAATTTAAGAGATTAGGGAATTCAAACTGAGATGCTAAGAGGTGTCAATGAGGTTTTAAACACCTCTCAGTAGAGCAGCCCAGGGAGCTGTGGAAGGCAGAAATTGAAATGTCCTGAAGCTGCTCACTGGGCAGGGAAGATAAGCAGCCACTGACTAAATAGGGTGCTAGAGCAGTTGGATATAGAACCCAGTGGTTAAAATGTTGTGACTCCAATGCTGTAGTGTGGAGTATTTTGCCATATATGAAAGGAAAACGGACTCAAGTTTGGAGAGGTGGCTGGAGCATTGCAGCCCAGAGGTGGGAGACTTGTGCAGTGTTCTGTTGAATAATGTCCCCCAGGTTCCCATTACTCGAGAATCTGCAAATGTGACTTTTTTAGGAAAGAGGGTCTTTGCAGAGGTAATAAAATGAAGTTGAGGTCATATTGGGTAAGAGTGGGCCCTAACGCCTGAGTTGGCATGCTCATAATATGAGAACTATTTGGATATAGTGACACACCAGAAGAACACCATGTGGTGACAGAGGAAAAGATTGGATTTCTGTTACCACCAACCAAGAACACCAAGGAAAAAGAAGCAAGGGATTATGTTTATTGTTGCAACTCAGACTGGCAGCTCCAGGACTGATAGTCTCTGTAATGGGTGTTAGGCCATGTGAGGCCCAGATCTACCCAGAGAACAGGAATCATCAGTGAAGAGATGGAAAGACAAGAGCTCAACAAATCCCTCAGGATACATGGATCATAGGGGGGAAAGGACCACATCACTACCACGTGAGGATGACCCACATAGGCTGAAGCAGCGAGTGCTCCCATTTCTGAGACTACGTTGCTTTTGCCAAATGGGTGCTGGTGGGACTGAAAAAACAGATGCTCAAATTCAAAGTGTGATTGGTTGTAGGTGTCAAGGAGAGATGGTCTGGAATCTGCAGAGACTTCATGACCATCTGGATGGCCTGTCACAGCTGTGCTATGGGCAAAGTTGTAAGCTAGGAAACACTCCTGGGTAACCTAATTCACTACATATTTTTTAATTCTGGCTTTACTTATTTGAATAGGAAATACAACTACATGGTTCAAAATCCAAAAGGCAAATAGAGCATCATCTGTTGTGTGTTCTTCTTGAGGTTATTTTATGCACTTTATTTATTTATTTTCTGCCTCCTCTTGTTAAATAAGTAGAAGCTATATGGGGGCTGCTGTTTGTCTCCCAATTACCATTCTTTCCCTTAATAATCCCAAGTTGTAGCTGCACCAGAGCCACAAGACATTTATCAACTTTTTTTTTGCAAACAGATGTGGTCATGTGATTAAGTTCTGGCTAGTGAGAGAGATACAAGTAAAAATATTGTGTGATACTTTTGGAAAATCTCCCTATGAGGAGAGGGCAAGCCTCTCTCTCTTCTCTCTCTCTTTCTCTCTCTCTCTCTCTCTCTCTCTCTCTCTCTCTGGCACTGGAGATTGAACCTATGGGTGCTTTATCACTTACATCGCTAGCCCTTTTTTATTTTGAGACAGGATCTAACTAAATTGCTTAGAGTCTGGCTAGATTGCTAAGACTAGACTTAAACTTGCCACCCCCTTGCCTCAGCTTCCCAAGCTGCTGGATTATAAGCATGCATTACTGCACCTGATGCCTTTCTCTTTTGTATTCACCTTGTTGCCTGAATGTGGATGTGATAGAGTTCTAGTAACAATATCAGTCCATGAAGATCAGGGATGAAAGGTCAGTGAATATAAAGGGGTCTCAAAGATACAAATACAATCCTAGACTTCCTACCTTTGAATATCTTTTATGTTGGAAAGCAATAATCTTCTATATTGTTTAGGCCAACCACAACTTTTTTTGGTGGGGGAGGGATACTAGGGATTGAACTCAGGGGCACTCGGTCCCTGAACCACATCCCAGCCCTATTTCAGGGTCTCACTGAGTTGCTTAGTGCCTTGCCTTTGCTGAGACTGGCTTTGAACTTGTAATCCTCCTGCCTCAGCCTCCAGATTAACAGGCATGTGCCACTGTACCTGGCACAACCACAACCTTTTTAACGATAATACTAACATAATCAGAAAATCTGCAAAGACAGTTTGGTGAGTACTGCTAATCAGGCTTGTGAGCAGGGCTCCAAGCAAAATAGGTAATAACAGTAACTACCAAATATTGATGATTATTATGTTTTTCTTATGGTACTGGGGATTGAATGCAGTGGTGCTCTATCACTGAAGTATGTCTTAAGCCCTTTTTTTAAATTTTAAATTTTGAGACAGGGTCTCACTAACTTGCAAGACCATTCTGATTTTGTGATCCTCCAGCCTCAGCCTTCTGAGTTGCTGGGATTTCAAGCCACCATGCCAGGCAAATGTCAATTATCTTTAAAAGTTTAGTTGAAAAAAAGTTTTGATTAAGATATAATTGACTGGGCTGGGGCTGTAGCTCAGTGGCAGAGCGCTTGCCTAGTATGTGTGAGGCACTGGGGTTCGATCCTCAGTACCACATAAAAATAAACAAAATACAGCTACAAAATTTTTTAAAAAAATGATATAATGGACATATCATAAAATTCACCCATCTAAAGTGTACAGTTCAATAACTTTTAGATATTTGCAGAGTTGTGCAACCATTACCGTAATCTAATTTTAGAACTTTTGTATCACCCCAAAAAGGAAACTTTGTACCCACTAGCTATATATTAGGTGTTTATTCTATTCCTAGAAACCTGAAGAGTGCTTTACAGAGATTATTTACTTCAGTCTTCCAGTAACCTCTGAGTTTGGTTTTATCCCCTTTTCATAAATAAGAAAAACCCTAAAGTAAACCTGCCCAAGATGACACAAACTCCTAGTGCCAGAGCCAGGATTCAACTCAGCTTTGTTTTGTTTTTTAAGAGACTGGATCTCACTACGTTGCCCAGGCTGGCCTGAACTCCTGCCTCAGGCTCCAAGTACCTGGGACTACAGGTGTGTACCACCTGGCCATACTAAACCCAGTTTTGATTGATGTCAAAGCCTGTCCTTCTCTAAGGACTCCCAGATTTCCTAGGCTTTGGAAGCTGGTCTTTTAAGCTCTGCCTTGTTCTTACTCCCCAAGGCCTGTGGATTATTTCTGTTAGTGTGTCGGGCAGCATCTGTGGTCCAATTGCTGATGCCCTTCCCTTTTCCTTGTCCAACCTCTGGGAGCCTGTGTCTGGGCCTCTGCCTCTTTCCTTTAGTCCACTCTCCTGACAGATACTTCATGGTGCCTAGCTGTGCTCAGGTTACCCCTACCCCTACTCGTAATAGGTCCACACTGCCTCCTGAGCGAAGTCCTCAGCTCCTCAGCTCCTCAACACAACATCCAGACGCTCAGAGGCCCTGCCCTGCTCCACTTATGCAACTTCATTTTGTCCTCTACCCTTGCCCAAGCCCACTGCTCCTGACACAACGGACCCTTGCCAGCTTCCAGGTGTATCTTCCATGTTCCTGATCTTCATGTAGAGAATCCCCTGCACCAGACTCCACCTGTCTAAATCTTACCCACTCCAGCTACAAATGACCTCCAATGACGCTGTCTCTGCTTTTGCCAACAGGCAGTGCTTCCTCCTCTCAGTCTCTGCATCCCACTCCATTCAGTTCCCCAAGCTGGGCTCTGACACATTCTTGCTTTCTGTAATAACTTGGGCTGGGCTGGACTGCAGGGCCCTTGATTGCAGATGCAGTTGCAATCAAGGTTGTCTGAGTGGCTGGGCCTGAGTGGCTTGCCCACCCTGTAGCCAATGTTGGGTCAGATCCACACAAAACACAGGCTAAGGGCAGGGAAACAGAGAGGCCCTAAAGAGATGCTGGGTGCATCAAGACAAAAACATGTCCAGGGGTTGTGGCTCAGAGGTAGAACACTTGCCTAGCATGTGTGAGGCACTGGGTTCGATCCTCAGCACCACACAACAATAAAATATGTGTCCTGGCTGGGTCGGATGTGGTGGTGCATACCTATAACTCCAGTGACTTGGGAGGCTGAGGCAGGAGGATCACAAGTTTGAGGACTGTCTCAGCAACTTAAACCCTGTATCAAAAACAAATAAATAAACAAACAAATAAGTAATAAATACATAGGTCTAGGGATACAGCTCAATAGTAAATCACCCCGGGTTTAAACCCTAATATCCCCTGCCCCCCCAAAAGTAAACTGGGACACAAAGATAGAGCCCCCAGAAGGTTTCTATGTTTCCTAATCCAAACTATTGTGTGAAATTATGTTAACTAGGTGACAGGCTTTTATTTCACGACAAAAAATGGTCCTTTAAATTCAGATGTTCCAGAAGAGGTACTCTTGCACTTAATTCACACTAAAGTGTAAATGCAGGAGCAAGGCAGCTTTTATTTTTGTAGTTGTAGATGGATAGCATGCCTTTATTTTGTTTATTTTTATGTGGTGCTGAGGATTGAACCCAGTGCCTCACATGTGCAAGGCAAGCACTCTACCACTGAGCTACAGCCCCAGCCCTTCTCAGTACTTTTTAATTTTTTATTTTCAGATGGTCTCACTGAGTTGCTATAAATGGCCTCAAACTTGTGATCCTCCTGCCTCAGCCTCCCCAGTCACTGGGATTACAGGTATATGCCACTGTGGCTTATTTATTTGATTTTTTTTGTGGTACTGGTTTGAAAACAGAGACTTTTTTTTTTAATTAGAGCTTTATACTTATACATGATAGTTGGGTTCATCCTGACAAAATCATAAATGCATAGAATTTGATTTTAGTTTGTGGCTTCCCCCTCTTCTTTTCCATTCTCCTTCCCTCCCTTGTTCTCCTTCCTCTACTCTGCTAGTCTTCCTTTTGCTCATTATTTATTTATATTTGATTGCTGAAACCAGAGACTCTTGGTCACTAAGCTATATCCCCAACCATTTTTAAAAATATTTTTAAATTTGTTTTTGCTTTTGTGCTATGCTGGAGCAGTCCTGGAGGTCGGATCTAGGTCCTTGCACATACGAGGCGAGTGCTCCACCCATGAGCTACACCCCTAGCCCAGATGTCTTTTATTTTGAGACAGGGTCTCACTAACTTGCTCAGGCTGGCCTTTTCTTGCCATCCTCCTGCCTTCGTCTCACTGAATCACTGGGATTGCAGGCATGTGCCACCATGCCCAGCTGAATCCATCATTTT
Source organism: Marmota marmota marmota (assembly GCF_001458135.2). NCBI lineage: Eukaryota > Metazoa > Chordata > Mammalia > Rodentia > Sciuridae > Marmota > Marmota marmota. The sequence goes on along the minus strand of NW_025999999.1, from coordinate 3,255,826 downwards.
TAACTGTACAGAATTGGGTAACTTCCCTTTGCTCCCCTGAGTTCCCGTCCTCAATCAGTTCCTGTGGCCAGTCTTGGAGAGGATTTCACAGCGAGGCAGGAGACAGAGTTTTCTTTTCTTTTTTCTGCACATGGAATAATGTAGATATTAGCATCTCAAGTGTGCCTGAAAAAGAAGACGAGAATGAACAGGTGCCTGTGGATATCAAATGAGACCAAGTATCATAGGTTGGATCTGGAATGTTCCCCAAAGGCTCATGTGTTGAACGCTTGGTCCACAAGGCAGCAATGTTCAGAGGTGGGGATTTGGGGAAGTGATTGGATCCTGAGGGCTCTGACCTCATCAATGAGCTAATCAATCAATGGGTTTGTGGTTGAACGGACTCTTGGGAATGTAGTGGAAGCTGTAGGAGGTGGGGACTGGCTGGAGGAAGAGGGTCAATGGGGTGTGCCCTGGGGAGGTAGATCTTGTTTTAGACTCCTTCCTCTCCCTCTCTCTCTGCTTCCTGGTCACCATGAAGAGAGCAGCATTGTTTTATCACACCCTTCCTGCCATGGTGTTCTGCCTCACCCCAAACCCACATCAATGGGGCCAAGGGACCGTGGACTGAAACCACTGAAGCTGTGAGCCCGAATCAATCTTTCCTCCTCCAAGTTGATTTTCACAGTGATGGCCTCAAACTTGTGATCCTCCTGCCTCAGCCTCCCCAGTCACTGGGATTACAGGCATGTGCTGCTGGGAAGGCATGTACACCTGGGAAGCAAAAGATTGGGAATGATTTACATCCTTCCAACAAATCTAGCTCCTGATTTTGTTAGGCAAAGCTAGTTTCCAGTGCTTGCAATCCTGACTGACAGAAACCTAAATGTTCAACCAAAGGGGATGATTTCAATAAAGGGGATACCCGTAACGTGAAACACTGTGCAGAAGTCAAAAGAATGTCAGATCCGTGCGTACTGACCTGGAAAGGTCTTTGACAAATGCATGAGGACAGTGGTACAGTGCATTATCTTTATCTAAAACTTAAAACAAAATTATATGATTCTGGATGTCTGTGTGTGTTACCATAAGAATGAAATGCCATAGGAGAAGGACTTAGCCTTGCTCTTGATATATCTGCAGGTCTTGAACAATGCCTGGCACATAATAGACACTCACTAATATTTGTAGAGTGAATGTATTGTATAGAAAAAGCTCTGAAAGATACATTTCAAATAGAAAATAGTCATTTCTTAAAGGAGAGACCAGAATGCAGGAGTGGTAGATGAGAGAATTTTATTTCTATTATTTGAATTTTTTTCTTAAGGAAAATATCTTACAATGTTATTTGTATTACTTGTATAGTTAAACAATATAAAAAGAGCTAAATATTGAGAGGTGATGGGAAAACTCCTAGAATGACATTTCAAAGACTATATCATGATAAATACCAATTAAATGGCAAAGAAAGGGCAGGGGAATGGGTATTCCAGGTGGGTAAGTAATATTTTGGTTGGACTGCTGGCTATTTTGATTTTTTTAAAAATATATCTTAAAAATATCTTTGTTTTATTTATTTTTTATGTGGTGCTGAGGATTGAACCCAGTGCTTTACACATGAGAGGCAAGAGCTCTACCACTGAGCCACCACATCAGCCCTGGCTACTTTGATTTTTGAGATAGAGTCTGACTTTGTTGCCCTGACCGGCCTCAAAGCCTGGGCTCAGGCCATCCTCCTGCTTCAACCTACTAAGTAACTGGCACTACAGGCATATACCATTGTATCTAGCTATTGTTGGCTATTTTTTTTTTTTGGTACTGGGGATTAAACTCAGGGGCACGCAACCATTGAGTCACATCCCAGCCTATTTTGTATTTTATTTAGAGACAGGGTCTCACTGAGTTGCTTAGTGCCTTTCTTTTGCTGAGGCTGGCTTTGAACTTGTGATCCTCCTGCCTTAGCCTCTGGAGCTGTTGGGATTATAAGCATCTGGCTATTGTTGGCTATTTTGATAAAAGAACAACATCATATTTTTTTTTGGGGGGGTGGTACCAGGTATTGAACTCAGGCACCTGGCCACTGAACCACATCCCCAGCTCTATTTCGTATTTTATTTAGAGACAGGGTCTCACTGAATTGCTTAGTTTCTCTCTTTTGTTGAGGCTGGCTTTGAACTTGTGATCCTCCCGCCTCAGCCTCCTGAGCCGCTGGGATTATAGACGTGTGCCACCATGCCCAGCAGCATCACATTTTTAGTTTTTTTTTTTTTTTTTGTACTAGGGATTGAATCCAGAGGTGTTTTACCACTGAGATACAGCCCCAGCACACCCACCCCCCCTTTTTTTCTTTTTTCTTTTAAGACAGGTTCTCGCTAAGTTGTTGAGGCTGGCCTTGAAACTGGTAACCTCCTGCCTCAGTCTCCTGAGTTGCTAGGATTATAAGGCATGTGCCATAGACTTTTGGTTTTAAAAAATGCTTGTAGGGCTGTGCACGGTGGCGCACGCCTGTAATCCCAGAGTCTGGGGAGGCTGAGACAGGAGGATCGAAAGTTTAAAGCCAGCCTCAGCAAAAGTGAGACTCTAAGCAACTCAGTGAGACCCTATGTCTAAATAAAATACAAAATAGGGCTGGGGCTATGGCTCAGTGGTTGAGTGCCTCTGAGTTCAACCAGTACAAAAAAAAAAATTGTAGGGCTAGGGATATCGTTCAGTTGGTAGAGTACTTACCTCCCTTGCACAAGACCCTGGGTTCAATCCTCAGCACCACACAAACACACATACACACACACACAAAAAAAAAAAAAAAAGGAAAGAAATCATCCTACTACTCATCAGACTCAATACTGACACAAAGTTCAGAAACACACTTGATGCTTTTATATTGTGATAAGGGCATCAAAATGTCCTGCTTTAATTTAAGAGGGAACAAGAACAAAAATGGAGGTTGGAAGGATGCCTCCCAAGACTGAAGTCCTCTGCCTTGATTGAGGATGAAGTTAGAGCCTGGGTTCACAGGTTGAGCCCCTTGTCTTTCTTTCTTTCCATCTTGTTCCTTTTTTATAAAAACTTCCTTCCACGTTCCTCCTTTATTACCCTCCGCTGTCTTCCATTTCATGAGTTCATTTTGTCTCCCTGAGACTATTATAACTCCTTGAGGGCTGGGGTCACTTCTCTGTGACCTTTTGTTCAGCTGGGCTGCCGGATGCCTTTACTCGAATTCTGCTGGATTGCCACCTTATCACCAGGCTGACAATCGGTACCTGGATAGAGTAAAGATGACTCAGGGGAGTCGTGACACCTTCCGGAAACAAGGTGTGCAGGCGTGTCAGCTGAGCGCATATTTCCACGGCACTCAGCAATAATATTTGCTTTGAACCAGAAGTCACAGTGCAACAGTTGGTTTTGAGGAGAAACACACCCCTCACAAAAGTAACTGATTAAACTGTAACTACCGTGTAATCTATGCTCCTTATCACACAGCAGGGGGAGAGGTGTGTTCTCCAGGAGGCCGTGTGGCATCAATATTCTCCATGTTATCTTGCACGTTTATCTAGTCTCACTACGTGCCAAGAAGCTGTGCTACTATGTGGCTTTTCAGAGATTTTCCCATTTAATTTTCAGAACTATCCTGTGAGAATTATTATTATCCTATTTTACAGAAGAGGAAATGCGATCAGAATATTGAGTAACCTGTCGGAGCTCATACAGCTACAGGTGATGGACCTGGGATTTGAACTTGGGCTCCGAACTCCAGAGTCCACCTTTAAATCATTTCCCCCCATATTGTACAAAACTGAGATTTTTCATCAAAGGAGATGAACCAGAAATATAGTCCCATGGTTTTCTTTCTAGTTGTGGTGGTAACACTTTAAAATTTTCAATGTTTCTTCTTTTGTGGAAATCATCCATTTAATCCAGTCAATCATGTTCTGGGTCCTGGAACAAAACTTAAGATTTTTGGGGGAAGGGCAGAATTTGAAGTGTGTGTTTGTGTGTGTGTGGGTGTGTGTGTGTGTTACAGAGGACTGAATCCAGGAGCATTCTGCTTCTGAGTTACATCCCCGGTCCTTTTTATTTTATTTTGAAATAAGGTTTCACTAAGCTGCTGAAGCTGACCTTAACCTTGGATTCTCCTACCTCAGCCTCCTGAGTTGCTGGGATTACAGGTATGTGCTGGACCTGGTTTAGGTTTGTTTATATCAGCCTTGACACACAGGCTGGATTTTCCAACAGTCTGGGGTTTAATGAAAAGTTTTACCAAGAGTGGTGTGCACCTGTAATCCCAGCCACCCGTGAGGTTGAGGCAGGAGGATTGAAAGTTTGAGGTCAGCCTGGGCAGCATAGAAGACTCCCAACTGAAAAACAAAAACAAAAACACCTCCCAAAAAGAAAAAAAACCAAAACAACAAAAAACAAAAGAAAAGAAAGAACAAAGTTCACCAAAGGCCAAATGACTGGTGGTATAGCTCAGTGGTGGAGGGCTTGCCCCTGGGTTTGAGTCCCAGCACCACCAAAAAAGGAGAAGGAGAAGGAGGAGAAGAAGAAAATGTCCTGGATGTATGTTGTATGTCTGTTGAATTTTATATATTTTTTTAATGTTTTTTTTCTTTCTTTCTTTCTTTTTTTTTTTTTTTTTNGAACTTGTGATCCTCCTGCCTCAGCCTCCCGAGCTGCTGGGATTACAGGTCTAAGCCACCACACCTGGCTTAGTTTTATTTTTTTTTAAGAATTTTTTTTGTTTTTTTAGTTGTAGATGGACATCATGCCTTAATTTTGTTTATTTTTATGTAGTGCTAAGGATCAAACTCAGGGCCTCACATGTGCTAGGCAAGCCTTTGCCACTGAGCTACAACCTCAACCGCTTATGTTTCTTTTCATGTATTTACTCAATAAAGATGATTTGTTAATAGTAATACTAAATGTATTTTATTTGGATACATTTATCAAACTTTTTTTTTGTGTGTGTGGTACTGAGGATTGAATGCAAGGCCTTGTGTATGCCAAGCGCTCTACCACTGAACTACACTCCAAGCCTTTTTTATTTTATTTTTAAAATTTTATTTATTTATTTATTTTTTTGACATCAGGGAGCAGGGCTTTATTCTGCAATATGGAGCAAACATGCTTTGTCCACCTGCCCCAGACATGAATCGTTGCCACTCAGGAACTGGCCAGCAATGCCCCTTGTGGACCCCTTGCAGGGTTTTAAAGACAAATCAGAGCCTGAAAATTCTTTCTTCCCTTAAATACACCATATCATTATTTCTAAGCCTTTTTAAAATTTTATTTTAAAACAATCTCAATAAGTTGTTCAGGCTGGCCTTGAACTTGTGATCCTCCTGCCTCAGCCTTCTAGCTCTAAGATTACAGGTGTGCACCACTGTGCCCAGCTTCAAATTTTAATATAAAGTCATCAATGAAAAAATCTATTAGGACATGTGATTCAATTTTTTAATTTGGTTAATATAGTCTGATGATTTGTTTATATTTAGTTGGTAAGTACCTACTGAACAGCCGCCGTGTACCAGACACCATGGAAAGAAAACTAGATGTAGTTTCTGCCTAGTTGAGGCAGGAAGTCTGGCTGGGAAAGCTCACATGAAATTAATAATCACACAAACAAATACGTAAGTTGTGATAAGAGCTGTGAAGAAAGAAGAATTTATGAAAATTGAGAGTGGAAACTGATTTCCATATTGGGGCTATAGAAAGCCTCTGAACCAGTGACATTTACTCAGAGACCTGAAAGATGGTAAAGCGAAAAATGGGACAGTCAGATAAAAACAACACATGAAAAGGCCCTGAGGCAAGGTAGAATTTGTTGAAAAATTAAAAACTATTGGGGGTTGGGGCTGTAGCTCAGTGTTAGAGAACTTACCTAGCATGTGTGAGGCCCTGGGTTGGATCCTCCTCACCACATAAAAAATAAATAAATAAAATAAAGGTATTGTGTCCATCTACAACTAAAAAAACAAAAAAAATTCTTAAAAAAAAATAAAACTAAGCCAGGTGTGGTGGCTTAGACCTGTAATCCCAGCAGCTCGGGAGGCTGAGGCAGGAGGATCACAAGTTCAAAGTCAATCTCAGCAATGGCAAGGCACTATGCAACTCAATGACAACCGTCTCTAAATAAAATACAAAATAGGGTTGGGGATGTGGCTCAGTGGTAGAGTGCCCCAGAGTTCAACCCCTGTACCAAACCCAACAAACTAAACAAACAAAAATCCCTAAAATGTGTGGTGTCACCATGGGCAAAAGATGCGACTTATGCAGTTGAGGGGGAGAAATAAAGAATATCCATATGCTTCTGCCCTTTTCAATGCTTTATTCACCCAAATCACTCAATATAATTTTACCCTATAGGTTCTTAATCAAGAAAATGACAATCCTTAATGCTAGGCACTGCAATAGACATAATCAATTCACAGCAAACAATTCTAGATTAATTCTAAGCACTGCAAACACACTTAATCATGACAGGCTCATGACAGACATTCCCTCTGCATGCTAAGTTCAAGTGTCAGATCAAAAGTCTCAAGCCTTAGGCTCTAAGTCCAGCAGATGGACATTCACTCAGAACGCAGGCTTGGTCAGGAACCAAGGCAGGGTTCTCCTGGGGTGGAGCTGACAGCCAGTTGAGGTGGTAGGGAGTAGTCATGGCTCTCACCAGGGTCAAGATGTGGCTGTAGAGTTTGAGAGCGGTGAGGAAGATGTGAGGATCAGGCAAACGATGAGAAGAGTAGGGATGTGCATCCAGATCCTCCATCAGGCTCTCCAGCCTGAGGGCATCAGTGTTGGCTAGCCGAATGTCAATTCATTTGCTCCATCATTTATACTAAATTTTGGGGCTTCTGACCACCCTTTCAATCCCTATCAGGTGCAACTGGGTTTCTCAGTGATGTCATTTGCCCTGAGGTTAAAGCATCTGGTCTGTTTGGGTGGGGAGGAATGATTTGTTTGTGCCTGAGGGCCATGCTGGAAGGCTCCATAGGTGTGCCTGGGGAGACTGAAGTTTTCAAACTGGTGTTTTAAAGTGGAGTTGCTTAGGCTAAGGCCTAAGGTCATCCTTGCATGTGGGTAGAGCTTTGTGGAAGAGAGAGAGGGTGCTGGGAGACTCTCATATGGAAGAACATCAGAAGAAACAATAGGGAGGGGAAATCTCTTAAAAGTCCATCATAGAAAACAAAATAGGAAAAAAAAATGTTTTAAATTTACAGTGTTCTCACATCTGTTGCCTCGTTAATCCTTAACAGAAGCCAGTGACCCCACAGGTAAGCAAAATTAGGGTTGTATCTACCACTGAGCATTAAGGCTCAATTCAGGACAGTCAGGCAGCTCTTGGTTCCACAGTTCACACCAGGAAGGCAAACTCTGGGAAGTACAAGTGACCTACTGTTGTGCTGTGTAGGACAAAAGAGGGAAGGCTTTGGATCACATTGAAGAGTAAGAACAGTGGTCCCTGGGTATCCATGGGTTATTTTGGTCTCAGGATCCCAAACCATACCAAAACCCAAAGATGCTCGAAGCCCTTAGGTAGAACAGTATAGTATTTGCTTATAACCCAGTCAGATCCTATCTACTTTAAATCATCTCTGGATTACTTAAAATATCTAATGCTCCATAAATAGTTGTTATACTGTAATGTTTAGGGAATGATGACAAGAAAAAAAGTCTGTATGTGTTCTGGTACAGACCCCGGCCCTGGAAATATTTTTTGGATCTGCTGTTAGCTCTGGAAGGGAACTGGCAGATAAGAGACAGACTATACTCGGTTGCCATTACTGTGCCTCCTCTCTTCTAGGTAGCTCTCTCTCTGTATCAAGGTAGAAAACAATTCTTGCTCTTTAGAGAGTGGCTTTTTCCCCTGGGTACTGAGCCCAGGAATGCTACATCCCCAGCTCCCAGACCCCCTTCTTTTTTTTTTTTTCTGTACCAAGAATTGAACGCAGGGGTGGGGGGATGCTGGGGATTGAACCCAGGGCCTTGTGCATGCTAGCCAAGCACTCTACCAACTGAGCTATATCCCCAGCGACCCCAGCACTTTTTAATATTTTATTAGAGACAGGGTCTTGCTGAGTTGCTAAATGCCTCGCTAAGTTGCTGAGGCTGGCTTTGAACTCGTGATCCTCCTGCCTCAGCCTCCCAAGCTGCTGGGGTTACAGATGTGCACCACGCGCCGGTTTAGGGTGACACTTAAGTGACTATCAAATTCAACAGTTCTGTAGTTCTACTTACATAGCAAGAAAAAAAAATACGCATATGCTGGGGATTCCTGACAGGAACCTCAGAGTCCCTGAAATCCTTCGAGTTCATTAAAACCAGAGCTTTCCCGGGGCCTCCGGGCTGGGTCTCTCCCGCCCCGCGGTTCCGCCAGGGTGGGGGCCACCAATGACCGTTAGGTATTTGAATGGACCAATAATATGTAGCTAGTCCAACTGCGGAGGGGCGGACGAGTCATCCAATCGCACGCGAGATGGGGAAACACCTTAGCCAATCCAAAGCTCGGGGCGGGTCCTGAGACGGGGGCGGTGGAAGTGATTGCTGACGAAGATGGCGACTGAGGCGCGGAGTGAAGGGGAGGTGCCAGCCCAGGACTCTGGCCGGAGGTGAGCCAAGTTCTTGGTCAAGCTGCCTAGGAAACGAGGCCCTGAGCTGGTCATACTGCCGCCCTTGCCTTGGGTCACAGTGACCCACGGGGCCGGACTTTCTTCCTTTCTCGCACGGCGTTTTACAGAGTCGCGCCTGCGAGGGCTGACCGCTCCTGCAGCTGCCCGCTGGAGGTCCGCGCGCGGCGTTGGGCAAACCGACCCGCAGTTGGTGGCAGCGCTGCCCTCCGGGACGCTGAGTTTTGCATGGCTAGCAAGCTGAAGCCCAGAGCTGTTTAGCGAATTCCCTAGCGTCACACAGCGTTCCCAATCTCCGAGAGTTCATGCGTTTGAGTCAGAGCAAGGATTTGAGTGTTAATTAGAAGTGGATTAGCTTTTAAACCTCCAGTTTCTTCATCTGTCCACGAACGTAATGATGTCTATTTCAGAAAACGTCAGGAATGGATAAAACAACTTAAAGCCCCCAGTTACTGAGCTTGGCAAATAACAATCACTAGATTCGTGGTAGATTTCCTTTTTCCCACTAGAAAAGCTGAAGAAAAGATCGGTCCGGGATATCATGACTTTATTTCTACAGCGCCTTCGTCTATCTCTGTCTGCCCATCTATTTCTCTATCTTATCTAGATAGAATTCAATAGAAAGAGCTTATTTACGTTGCTTCAATGTACATCAGTAACATACTTTGGTTTGGCTTCTTTTGCACCCATTTGAAGGGTCCAGGAGTCTTGGTTGCTTCTGAGCCAAGATGAGTTCGGTTGGATGTATTATTTCATAACATTTTTTTTTTTTTTTTTACAAGAGAAAAGAGTTTTCTGCTCTGAGCTGCCCATAAGTGGTTGATCATTTTTGTTTGAAATCTGTATAGGGGATGAATAAATTGGATTAGGTCATCCCTCATCCAACTCGAAATCCTGAACTGAGATGAAAATCTGGGGACAAATAAAATACTCTTCTATAGCAAGAGTAGTTTAAATTCTTTTATAAGATATTGCCGGGTCTGGGGTTGTGGCTCAGAGGTAGAGCGCTGGCCTACCATGCATGAGGCACCGGGTCTGATCCTCAGCACCACATAAAAATAAAATAAAGATATTGTGTCCACCTATAACTAAAAAATAAATATTAAAAAAAAGATAACACCAATGAAGTTTAAATTTTGAGAATGTTAGTTACATGGTCAGTAGGTTCTTAACCTGAAACTGTTTAATCAATATAATCATTTCCATAATTTAAAAGAGAAGTTCGGTTTTTAAATTTTTTTTCTTCCTTTTTTTTTTTTTTTGCAGTACTGCAGTACTACAGCATTGAACCTGTATGTTAGGCAGGCACTCTACCACTGTGCTACATTCCCAGCCTTTTTTAGATTTTATTTTGAAACAAGGTTTTACTAAGTTGCCCATGCTGGCCTGGAACTCATGATCCTCCTGTCTCAGCCTCTGGAGTAGCTGGGTTTACAGGTGTAGGCCACACACCTGGCAGCTTGGTGTTTCTTTTTTTTTTCTTTTTTTTTAATTTTAATATTTATTTTTTAGTTTTTTCGGCGGACACAACATCTTTGTATGTGGTGCTGAGGATCGAACCCAGGCCGCACGCATGCCAGGCGAGTGCGATACCGCTTGAGCCACCTCCCCAGCCCAGCTTGGTGTTTCTGTAAGGCTTTAAGATAACATGTTTTTATCTCAAATTCCCAGTCCTTAGCTTTGTACAGGTGATCAGTAATTCATTAGTAATAGTTTTTGCCATTTCTTTTTCTTTTTTTCTTAAATTTTTTTTTTCAGTTGTAGTTGGACACAGTGCCTTTACTTTATTTATTTTTATGTGGTGCTGAGGATGGAACCCAGTGCCTCACACGTGCTATACGTGTGCTCTACCGCTGAGCCACAACCCCAGCCCGTTTTTGCCATTTCTAAAGACACAGATATGATATTGTGATGAGATATCCCATACCAATTCTCTTTTGCCCTGCAGACACTAATATTCTCTTGGTTGTGGGGCCCCTTATGTTTCATGAAGAAAAGAGTTGTGATTTGCACAGATTAAGACATTTGAGGGGCTGGGGTTGTGGCTCCGTGGTAGAGCACTTGCCTAGCATGCATAAGGCACTGGGTTCGATTCTCAGCACCACATACAAATAAATAAAATAAAGGTTCATCAACAACTGAAAGATATTTTTTAAAAAAGACATTTGAATTTTGAATGGAGAATACATAATCATCTATTTAGAAGTCTTGTTTTCTATTCCTTCATCAATATCTTCAACCTGCTCCTAATAATTAGGAGTGAGAGTTGGTGCAGTGTTGTACACTGTAATCCCAGATGACTTGGGAGGCTGAGGCAGGGGGAGCACAAGTTTGAGGCCAGCCTCAGCACCTTAGCAAGACCCTGTCTCAAAAAACAAACAGGGACTGGGGCTATAGCTCAGTGGCAGAGCTCCTGCCTAGCACATGTGAGCTCCTGCCTAGCACATGTGAGCTGGGTTCGAGCCTCAGCCCTACATAAAAATAAATAAAAACGAAGGTATTGTGTCCATCTACAACTAAAAAAAAATTAACAAAAAAGAACTGGGGGTGTAGCTCAGTGGTAAAGTACCCCTGAATTCAGTTCCCAATATCATTTTTTAAAAAATGGTATGCCTTAATATTTAATTTTTCTAATTTTTTGAGACTGTTTTCATTATATTGCTCAGGCTAGCCTGAGCAATATTAAAAATGAAATTGGTTAAAAAATATTTAAAAAAATCTATGTTTGTAACCCCAATGTGTTCTATAAGAGAGTGCTTGTTTCTAACTTCCTGTTAGACATGTTCAAGTTATTTCAAATCCTGCTTTAGAAATCATTATGTAGTGGCACAGGATTGTCACTTTCTCTTTTATGACCTAATATAAGTCTCTAGATTTATTTCTTTTTCGATAGTGGAAAGAAAAGATTTTAATTGGAATCAGATGGCCCCTTCTGAATCTTCTTATATGAATGCATTACAATTCATATTACACATATAGAGCACAATTTTTCATATTTCTGATTGTAAACAAAGTAGAGTCACACCATCGTGTCTTCATACATGTACTTAGGGTAATGATGTCCATCTCATTCCACTGTCTTTCCTATCCCCATGCCCTATCTAGAGATCATCTAATCCTCCCATGCCCTCCACCCACCAACATTATGAATTAGCATCCTTAAATCAGAGAAAACATTTAGCATTTGGTTTTTGGGGATTTTCTAATTTCATTTAGCATTATATTCTCCAGCTCCATCCATTTACCTGCAAATGCCATGATTTTATTCTCTTTTAATGCTGAGTAGTATTCCATTGTATATATACCACATTTTCTTTATCCATTCATCTACTGAAGGGCATCTAGTTTGGTTCCACAGTTTAGCTGTTGTGAATTGTGCTGCTATAAACATTGACGTGGCTGTTTCCCTGTAGTATGCTGCTTTCCCTTCTGATGAACATTTAATATTTTTTTATCTAAAAATGTGACCTCTTCAAGATTTGACTTCCATCTTGTTTTCCCTATTTCTCCCTGTAAATGCACCATTGTGCTTAGTATGTGGGAGGTCCTGGATTCCATCCCCAGCACCAAAGCAAAACAATATAAAACTAAGAAACTTTAGAAAATTGGTATGGAAGGGTTAGGGTTAAGAAACATAGGAAATAAAGGAGCATTTTAAAAGGAAAATATAGAGAGGCTGACTTTCTAATGGGCGCTACCAAAGGCAGACCTTGTGGGACAGTTGTTGATAGTGAGCCCTTCAAGAAGTGATCCCGGAGAATAGAGGCTATCCTCAGATCAGGTAAGGAGGTAGGATTCCCAGAGTGGCAACTTTGTCTTGTGAAGGTGAAAATACAGAAGAGAGGGCTCAGTTACATATTATTGGCAAGTGGATTCCACATTTATATTTGTTAGTATTCTTTCAGTTATATGTGCCAGACACTTAAACTAGCTTAAATAAAATGAGACATTATTAACCAGCTCAAGAAATGGAAAAACTTGGGGTTAGGTCAAGTAAGGCTTAATCTGTACCAAAAATCTCAAATCTCAATATTTTTAGGTATCTGCCTCTTGCTTTCTTATATTTGGTTTCCTCTGGTATTTGCTTCATAAGAAAGCAGGTTCTTCATAAAAGGTGGCGATAATGGACCACTAAAACATCTGTCTTACATCCCATCAGGTTAGCAGTTTTAGCATTTAGCAAGAATCTTGAAGGTGAGTCTTTTCCCAATTTGGCTTTGTGGGTCTTTGAATCAGTGAGGGGAATAGAGTGTTTCTGTTTAAGCTTGGATTATGTGCCCCTACCTAGTGCCTGCTGAATCATATGGATTGAAAGATGGGGAGAAATTATTGCCCAAAGGAAAATGGGGGTGCTGTTACCAGAGGAAGGGGGAAATAGTGGGCAAAACCAACAGAGGTTCATTATGCTGTCTTTGTACTGCTCCTGCATATATTCCTCACACATGCTAGGCATTATTTTTTTATATGTGTATTTTAGTTATAGTTATATGCTTAAGGTTATGTTTTGAAAAGGCCTTACCATTTAATGTGTGGAGAAAAACATTCATATTTCTTTGTTTAAAAAAGAATTTTTTTTAGCTGTAGATGGACACAATACTTTATTTTTTATGTGGTGCTGAGGATCAAACCCAGTGCCTTCCACATGCGAGGCAAGCACTGTACCACTGGGCTACAACCTCAGCCCTCATATTTCTTAAACAGCTAAAACTCAAAGAAATGCCTCTTATTTAAATGCTAGTTACCCCTCATCCATCCAAATCCTACTCATCTTTATGATCTGGCTCAAATGTGGATTCTTGTATAAGAACATTTTCTTCTGAATTCCTAGAGTCTTTCTTATCCATGGATTGGGCAGCTAATGATCTTGTATCTTTTTTTTTTTTTTTTTTTGTGGTACTAGGAATTGAATTAGGAGTACTTTAGTGCACTGAGCCACATCCCCAATCCTTTTTATTTTTATTTTGAGATAGGTTCTTTCTAAGTTGTCAAGGCTGACCTTGAATTTATGATCTTCCTGTCTCAGTCTCCAGAGCAGCTGGGGTTATAGGTGTGTATCACTACACTCAGATTGTATCATCTTTTTGTGTTGTGATCTTTAGCTACTATTTAAAATTTTATAATGCTTAGTGAAATTTAAGCTCTTTGGAGTTTAAAGACTTATTTTCTTATCCCTATACCTTCCTATATCTTTTTTTTTTTTTTTGGTGGAGGGAGGTGCAGGTTAGGGATGGAACTGACATCCTCACACATGCTAGGCAAGCACTGTACCACTGAGCCACATCCCAGCCCACTATACATTATCTTAAAATTGTTGGATTGATTTTAAATGATCATATGAGTGATTTTTTTTTTTTGTTCAGTTTCTTTGTCTCAGAGAACCATTTACTTTTTTATGTTAGTTGATAAAGACTGGTGGTTAGTTATGTAGTATATGAGTCTCTCTGGCAGGCTAAAAGTATAGACAAAATCTTAAGAATTTTTAGTATGTGAATTTGTGTAGATAGGAACAAGTCATGTGCCTGAGCAAAAAGCATTAGCTGTCCACTGGGGAGAATGTATCTTTTGGGACTTTGGAACAAATGAATATAGAAATAGTCTTGTAGAACTGAATCTGATCATACATAGAAGTATTTCTAGTTTTAATTGCCTGAGACTCATGGTGTTTAAAGTATGTAGGGAAAAGAAGCTCACTAAGCTGTGACTCTATTTTTTTGAGGATAAACAGCTTTTAGATAAATGATAAGAGGGAAACTATACTGTCAGTGAAGTGACCTAGGAATTTTCTTCAATTAATCAGGGAACTTTGATGCTACTTTTCAAATACAGTTAACCTCTTTCCTATTGTATACCAACTTGGGAGAGAAGAATTAGGTGTCTTGTAACACCCAAAAGGATAAAAGTTACCAAGCAAATAAGTCAATAAATTGGCTTTTTAAAAAAATCTTTTATTTAGTTTTTTTAAATTATAGTTGGACACAATACCTTTAAAAAATATATATATATATATAATTTTAGTTATAGGTGGACACGATGTCTTTATTTTACCTTATGTGGTGCTGAGGATCAAACCCAGTGCCTCATACATGCTAGGCAAACGTTCTACCTCTGAGACGCAACCCCAACCCCTTTAAAATTTATTTTTAAAATTTGAAATGAAGTCTCCGCATGTTGCCCAGGTTAGTCTCAAACTCCTTGGATTCAAGGAATCCTGTTTCAGCCTTGCAAGTAACTGGGACTCTATGTGTGCGTCATAGTGCCCAGCAATAAATCAGCATTATTGATACTCTGAGAAGTATAATTAACCATCTTCACTGAGAACAAAACATTGTCATTCCACAGAACAAAGTCTTAGGTGTCCAAAAATGTTTAAGAAGGTAGGCAATCAAGATTTTTTTTTTTTTTATTTCTAGATAGTTTGTCAGTTTAGTTTAGGTCAGGTTGCTCTAGTAGCTTGAAATTAATTTAAGTTGAATAGTATTGGGAGTCTAAATTAGGGATAGCAAGTTCACATTACAAAAGCTTGGACAGTGCCGCTTAAGGGCAGACCTGAGTGTGTAAATGTTTTAAAATTTTATCTAAGATATTAGATACTGTTTCCTGAAATCTTGTAGTACTTACTTATCAACCTTGAATTATTTCTGGTATTAACAAAAACCTGCCAGCTTGGGCACATGGGGCCTGTTTTGTCTTCTGTATATTCAACTTTCATGATACCTACTTAAATTTGATATTCAGAAAGCTATGCAGTCTTTTGATTGATACTTGTATGCATATTTTCCTCCCCAATAAAGTGGCATATTTAAAATCATGTTTCAGAGCCTGCTAGAATTGAAGAAGCAGTAAGAGAGTACATACTTCTCTCAGAGTGGTAAGTTGGGCTTAGACAACTTTAAATATAGCTCATATTTTGGTAGATGCTGCCAAGGTTGTGGTTCTTGGAGAACAAATCAAGTTAAGCAATTCACTGGGGAGGAAATATTTAGTTTTGTGGGTATGCAGTTTTGGTTGTAGTCAGTCAGAAAATACATTTGCAGAATGTAGGATTTTTTTTCACTGCCTTGAATTTTGCAAATTCATAGGTTCAACATGCCTAAAAAGCACTTGCATTTCATTTTTCTGTAATTGATTTTTCAGCTGTGGATTCTGTTTCCAGTCCTTTTATGAAGCGTATCACCTTACATGCAGAGTACCATCTAGTGGTAGAAGCAGAAATTGTAGATTATAAGTAGGTTATCAAAATTTCTCTTTTTGTGGGGTCTTACCTCTATGATTCTTTAGGATATCTGGCTGGAGCCCTTGTTATCTCTGTATGCTTACAAACCTAGCTACAAATTCTCCTGGTTCTGACCATATCTATGCAAAACCTTTTTATAGGGGTGCCAGAAGTCAAACACAGGGTTCTGCTGTGCCAGGTTAAGTGCTTTACCTTTGAGCCACATCCTCAGCCCTGCAAAAACTTCTATAATAAGGAAATTCACTTTTAATATATACTTTGGTTTTCTATGATTTTTTAATTTTTACTTTTTTGGTGCTGGGGATCGAAGCCAGGGTCTTTCACGTGGTAACACACGTTTTGTGAACTACACTGTACTTAGCACCTCTATGATATTTATATCAAGTTGTATGGAGATGTAGGCAAAAACTTCTTGATTTCTTTAAGAAAAATTATCATGAAATGTTGATCATACATACAAATATATAGAATAATATAACCAATACTCTTTTCCATCACCCAGCTTCAGTAATATTTTTTTTTCTGGTACCAGGAATTGAACCCAGGCTGCTTAACCACTGAGCAGCATCCCCGACCCTTTTCACTTTTTATTTTGAGGCAGGGTCTTGCTTTATAAGGCCAACCTCGGCAACTTAGTGGGGCCCTAAGCAACTTAGCAAGACCCTGCCTCAGCCTCCCAAATTGCTGGGATTATAGATGTGTGTCATCATTCCCAGCACAATGGACATTCTTGTTTGTAGTTTTTGGTGGCACATGTTAGGTATGGAATAGAATTGTTGGATCATAGATATACGCTTTGTTTAACTTTAGTAGAGAAGACCAGTTTTTCAAAACAATCACATCAATATGTAGCACTAGTATCAATATAAGACAGTTCCTGGACTGGAGTTGTAGCTCAGTGGTAGAGTGCTTGCCTAGCACATGTGAGGCACTGACTTTGATCCTCAGCACCACGTATAAATAAATAAATAAAATAAAGGTATTGTGTGTGTTTTTACACACACACACATCTATATGTATGAGTTCTCATTGCTTTCTCCTAAACCTTGGTAGGGTCAACCTCTAATTGTGTGTGTGTGTGTGTGTGTGTGTGTTAGTAGGGATTGAACATGCTAGGCAGGTGCTACATCCACTGTGCTACATCCCTAGTCTTTATATTTTATTTTAGCTGGGATCTCACTAACTTGCTGAGGCTGGCCATGAACTTGGTGATCCTTCTACCTTAGCCTCTCAAGTAGCTGGGATGACAGATAAGTGTTACCACATCTGGCACAATCTCTTTAATTTTTGCCATTCTAGTGGGTAATAGTATATCATTGTTCTAATTTGCATTTTCCTGATGTCTAATATGATTGAGCTTTTTTCAAAGTTAACCATTTGGCTATCTTTTAAAAATCCTATCATCAGGTAGGATAATCCTTACCGTTCCTCCTTCTAGAGGGCAGATGGAACATGATGATTGGAGTTCATGGGATATTTGATTAGTGTTTCTGCATAATCACGACTTGCAACACCCTGATTAATTCTACCTATCTGACTCTTAAAAAATAAATAAAAAAATAGATAAATAAAACCCCATGCGGGGGCTGGGATTGTGGCTCAGGAGTAGAGCGCTCGCCTAGCACAGGCAGGACCCGGGTTTGATCCTCATCACCACATAAAAATAAAGGCATTGTGTTGTGTTCATCTACACCAAAAAATAAATATTTAAAAAGAAATCCCATGCCCGTTTTTAAATTGGATTATTTATAAAAATTCTTATCAATCTGTGGAGATTCCTTTTTTTGGGGGGGGGTAGTAGAGATTGAACCCAGGGGGTACATCCCAAGCCCTTTTAATTTCTTAATTTGAGACAGGGTCTTTCTAATTTGTTCAGGCTAACCTTGGATTTGCAATCCTCCTGCCTCAGCCTCCTGAGTAGCTGGAGTTATAGGTTTGTGCCACTTTGCCTGGAGCCAATTCTTTTTTGTACTAAGGATTTTACCCAGGAGTGCTTTACCACTGAGCCACATCTCCAGCCCTTTTAATGTTTTATTTTGAGACAGGGTCTCACTAAATTTCTTAGGTCCTGCTAAATTTTGAGGCTGCCCTTAACCTTGGTGATTCTCCTGCCTCAGCCTTCTGAGTCGCTGGGATTACATGTGTGGTCCACTGCACCTGGTTGCAAATTCTTTTTTTTTTTTTCCTTTAAATATTCATTCTTAAGTTTTTTTTTTAGGTGGACACAGTATCTTTATTTTACATTTATGTGGTGCTGAGGATCGAACCCAGTGCCTCGCCTCGTGCATGCTAGGTGAGCACTGTACCACTGAGCCACAACCCCAGCCCTGCAAATTCTTGATATATTCAGGATATGAGTTCCTTTTTGATTATTTATATTGCATATATATTTTCCCATCCTGTGTTTATTCATGTCTTTTGATAAACACACTCTTATTTTAATGAAGTCAAGTATATTAATATTTTTCTTTTTAACTATTTTTTTAGGTCTTATTTAAAAATTATTTCCCACTTTGAGTTTAAGAATATGTTCCTTTGAAGCAAATGTATGGTATGTCAAGATCATTGTATTGTCTTGAACAACTAATAGAAAAAAAAAAAAGAAAAAAAAATTATGTAAAACTATGTATTTGCCAAAGTTTGAGTTTCTTATTTTCTTTCATAGTGAATTTCTCTATTATTAATAAAGATAATTATGCTTATAAAAAAGAATATGTTCCTTTTTAAAAATATTTTTTAAGTTATACATGGACAGAATTTCTTTATTTTGTTGTTTGTTTATTTTTATGTGGTGCTAAGGCGAGTGCTCTGCCACAGAGCCACAACCCCAGCCCAAGAGTATGTTTTTCTGTTTTCTTCTAAGATGCTATTGTTTTGTTGTTAGATCTACAGTTCACCTGGAACTGATTTTTGTGTATAGTGTGAGGTAGGAATTGATTTTCATTTTTTTCCCCTGTAGATATCCAAGCGTCCCAGTGAAAATGTCATACATTTCCAGTGATTTTCAGTGTCACCTTTGTCCTGAATTAAAGAAAACAGAAGAAAGTAATAAAGATAAGAGCAGAAGCTAATGAAATGAACAAACAAATAGTAGAGAGGTTCTATAAAACCAAAAGTTGGAATCTTGACAAAGCTAATGAAATTGATGACCATTAATAATCATAACTTTAATAAAGAGAGAACACACATATTACCAGTATTAGGAATAAAGATTTGGAATTTATTGCTCTGGAACCTATATTCCTTAAAATGAAGAGGATACTATAATATAAATAAGTTTATGCCAATAAAGTTTAAAATGTTATATGAAATAAGTTTTAAATTTTACTGTAGATAAATTTATCACCCTTTTTTTGTGGATTGTGCTTTTTACATCCTCTTTAAGAAACTCTTGGCTGGTGCTGTGGCACACACCTATAATCTCAGTGACTTGGGAAGCTAAGACAGGGAAATTGCCAAGTTCAAGGCCAGCCTCAGCAACTTAGCAAAACACTGTCTTAAAAAAAAAAAAAAAAAAAAGGCTGGGTTGAGTGCTTCTGGGTTCAATTCCCAGTACAGCAAAAGACTGAAAAACAACACAACAACAAAGCTCTTCCTTTGCCTCATTAATTTTAGGGATAAGATCTTCTTAAATTGTACAGGCTGTGAAACATGAAATCCTCCAGCTTGAAGCTTCCTGAGTTGCTGGAATTGTAAGCATGTGCCATTGCACCTGGCTAATTTATTGTTAAATACTGTCTTTAGGGCTGGAGAGGTAGCTTAGTGGTAGAGCACTTGTCTAGCACTTCTGAGGCCCTGGATTTGAGCCTCAGCACTGCAAAAGAGCAAATAAATTATTGATCTAGAGTTTTAAAAGTTTGGCTTTTCATAGTTACATCTTTATTCTGTTTGAAATTTATTTTTTGTGTATGATGTGAGGTAGGGATCAACCCTCCCCATATATTGTAAAACTGTTCCTTCTATGCTCTTACA
This sequence comes from Marmota marmota marmota, assembly GCF_001458135.2. Taxonomy (NCBI): domain Eukaryota; kingdom Metazoa; phylum Chordata; class Mammalia; order Rodentia; family Sciuridae; genus Marmota; species Marmota marmota. The sequence continues at coordinate 3,236,017 of NW_025999999.1, read as the reverse complement.
TTATGTAATTGTTTCATGTAATACAACTTTGAGTGGTGATGGGAGTCTCCTGTTGAGCTTTATGTGTGTGTTGGCAAATACAGTTAACTGGTCCAGTTTTTTATTCCTGTTTTGTTCCTACTTGCAAAAGAGTGCTCAGAGTCCTAATAAGTACTGCCTTTCAGGCCCCATAATGTGTCCTTGTGTTGTCTAGCATGTCTGGAATTTGTGTAGGCTGTACTGGGGCAGGGAAAGGAGAGTTCCTTTGTCACACAAACAAGGAGAAAGCTTTTTTCCTGTCTCTTCGATTTACCAATGCCTCATCAGAAGCTTTCAGCACTTATGTAAGAAATTTATTTTATTTTTCTTGAATTTGGAGCAAACTTGGAGTTTGTTTTAAAATATTTTAGAATAAGGAGTTGTTTTTGCTTAAATTTGCTTAAATATTGTATTTTCTGTAGTCATTGAAATCTCTGAAGTTCTTGAATGTGTTCCTTTATATTCTTAGCATTTTGTGGCATTGCATATTGTTTGGAAAGGTATTAGTGGGCTTTGTCATATAGGTTAATTTTTTAAAAATAACCTCCATCTCTTATCTTCCTTTTTCCTTCTTTTAAAATCATTTCCATGTCTTAGGTACTGTCTTATACTACAATGAAAAAAATGAGAAAGAGGTAAAACAAACAAAAAACTAGCTTAATGAAAAATTTAAGTGTATCCGTAACAAATAACAAGAGTAATAAACTTGGGAGGGCAGAAGGGAAAAGAAAGGAGATTGTTTATTTGTTCTTTATGTGTTAGGACTTCCAACGTGTCTTTTTCTTGTATTTCTTGCAGATAGCTAGGGGCAGCCTGGACTCTCTTTCTACCTGTTCAGGTTGTTCAGGAGGGAGTCTCGGGGTTGATGGCCAGGAGGAAGGACTCTGTTGAGAAACTATATAGCTACGGGCTTTGTGCTTCTAGCTCCTTTCTTTCTTGAGTACTTGATCCAATTTAGTGCTGGAAGAGTCAGCTCTGATAAAAGTGTTAAAGTCTTAACAGATCATGCTCTGGACATTAATAAAATTAATACAATTCTGTAGTTTTTATGTGTATATGTGCTTTTACTTCACGAATATAATGGATATTGTTCATAAATGGTTATATGTTAGAACTAATTTGATTTGAAATTATTCAGAATTAAAAGGTATTTTAATTCCTTTAAAATTTCATAAATGATTAGTTTAGGCTCTATAAATTATGTTTCTCTTTGGTACTTACACATTTCATGATTTTTTTGACTTCTCAGTAAGTGCTGATTTCTCATTGGCAGTGATTATAAATAATAGTTCTATATTGACTCTTGTTTCTTGCCTGAAATACTGACATAAAAAAAGAAAGAAAGAAAGAAAGAAAGGTTCTTGTGCCAGGTGTGGTGGCACAACCTATAACCCCAGCAGTTTGGTTGGCTGAAGCATGAGGATCCTATGTTCAAAGCCAGCCTCAGAAACTTAAGAGAGGCCCTAAGCAACTTCTTAGTGAGACCCTGTCTCAAAATAAGAAAAATAAAAAGAGCTGGGAATGTAGCTTAAGTGGTTAAGTGCCTCTGGTTCAATCTCTATATATCACAAAAAAAGCAGCCTCCCCCTTCCCACTTTTATTGGCCAGGTGCTGAAGCACTCACCTGTAATCCCAGTAATCCCAGCTACTTGGGAGGCCAAGGCAAGAGAATCTCAAATTTGTGATTAGCTGTAGCAATTTAGTGAGAATCTGTCTTAAAAAATGGTTCCCTACTGCTAAATTTGACTAGCTTAAAATGCCTGTGGTAGAGCACTCCTGGGTTCAATCCCCAGTATCCACAAGACACACACACACACACAAAAAGTCTCTAGTCAAAGGTTTAGGGTGGAAGTGCTTCTGATTCTGATTGGCTTATATTATATCATTGGCATCTTTAAGTTTATTTAGGAAAAATAACCTATGTTAGTGTGTAAAATGGTTTAAGGGATAAGCTTTCCAAATTCCTCTCTGAGTGACTTTTTGGCTTTGGAACACACATTCGTATTTCTACTTTTTTTTTTGGGGGGGCCAGGGGCCCTTTACCACTGAGCTACAGCCCTAGCCCTTTTTATTTTGAGACAGGGTTTTGCTAAATTGCCCTCTCTCAAAGGCTGGCCTGGAATTTGCAATCCTTCTGCCTTAGCCTAGTCATGAGTTGCTGGGATTATAGTGGGATGCTACCACACCTTGCCATTAAATTTTCATTCGATTTCTCAGGATACATTATAATTATAGAGCAAAGAAAGAATCTACTAGCCACCAACTGAAAATTTGGTCTGTTGATTAAAATGCTTTAATACTGTTGGATGTGGTGGCTTATTCCTGTAACGCCAGCATCTGGGAGGCTGAGGCAGGAGGATCATGAGTTCAAAGCCAGCCTCAGCAAAAGTGAGGCACTAAGCAACTCAGTGAGACCCTGTCTCTAAATAAAATACAAAATAGGGTTGGGGCTATGGCTCAGTGGTTGAGTGCCCCTGGGTTTAATCCCCAGTACCAAAAAAAAAAAAAAAAAAAAAA
>NW_025999999.1:3224429-3232939 GCF_001458135.2 Marmota marmota marmota | reverse complement strand
CTATTTACCTCTCTTATTGTTTCTTTTGCTGAGAAAAAACTTTTTAGTTTGAGTAAGTCCCATTTGTTGATTCTAGTTATTAACTTTTGTGCTATGGGTGTCCTATTGAGGAATTTGGAGCCCGACCCCACAGTGTGTAGATCGTAGCCAACTTTTTCTTCTATCAGACGGCGTGTCTCTGATTTGATATCAAGCTCCTTGATCCATTTTGAATTAACTTTTGTGCATGGCGAGAGAAAGGGATTCAGTTTCATTTTGTTGCATATGGATTTCCAGTTTTCCCAGCACCATTTGTTGAAGATGCTATCCTTCCTCCATTGCATGCTTTTAGCCCCTTTATCAAATATAAGGTAGTTGAATAATACAGTTCTTAAATGTAACATATTAGAAGTAAAAAAGGATTCAATAGTTAGGTATTGGGAAACAAAGAACAGAGAAGAAAATATTTTTGAGAGTCAAAGGAGCTATGCCAGGAGTAGAGTCAAATGTGACGTGGGAGTAGAAAACCAGTATAGGGACCCTAGGGAGAAGAAACTTTCTGTGCAAAGGTAAGACTTAGGTGATGGATACGTCAAAGGCATCCAGAACCGAACAATTTTAAAATAAAACTGGGCTAAAGTTACAGCTGTGGTAGAGTGTATATCTAGCATGCTGAGGCCCTCGGTTCAATCCCCAGTGCTGCTAAATACATACATATGTGCGTAAATTTAAAAAAAAACACCTAATTTTGGATCTGAACAAAACTGAGTATCTCTTTCATCTACCTGTAATTATGAAATTTATTTTTTTCCGACCTCTGAATTTATTTGTACAAACAGCACAGGAGAAAACCAGTCCCCTACAAACAGGGGCCCAGAGGCACACCAGTCCTTCTGTCCTCACATTTGAGGACAGAAGCTTTTACTATGGAGCCTTTGCAGGGGCCTGGGCATCCTTGGAGTCTGCAGATAACTCCCACCTTTGGGAGCAGGAGCAGGAGCTGGAGCAGGAGCAAATACTAGAGCTGGAGTTGCAGCCCTGGGTCTTAGTTTGGGCTTAGGTTTTGGCCTTTGGCTGGCAGATCCTGCAACCCTGAGCCCTGAGGGCATGATGAACATACTTCCTGAGCTTGGGGTGGGCAAAGAAGGCAAGGCAATCAGGCTCGTAGTTGGCACCCTTTCACATCTTGGGCTTAACCTCCTCAGGCTTCACAAGGACTTTGATAGCCTTGGCATGTGTGTTCATGGCCTTGTTTGCCTACATTGTTTTCAGGCCCTTGTTGTTGTGCTTCTTGGCAAAACACATATTTTTCAGGAACTTGGGGTCTACCCCTTTAAGAGAGTCATATCTTGGGAGTTCTTGATGCCATTTCTGTGCCATTTTAGGGACTGGTTGTGCATGATGTGGTTCTTGGACTTGGCCATGTCAGCACCGTCAGCTGCTGCTCCTGGAGCAGTTATGACTGAAAGAGGGAGGACTATGAAAACTTGTTGTGAGGAACTGACTACAAGAGCAGTTGGCTAAGCAGTTGGGAAACCTCAGCCTGTGTGTGGACTCAGGAACCAAATAGCCCCTCAGGTGGGGCATATAAAAAACATACAAAAATGATCTCCCCAAAAAGATTCCTCATTTTTTTCTTTTTTCAGTGATGCCATCTGTAATTTTATCATCTGCAATGATTCTTCCCTTCGAGGTCAGCCCATTATCTTCAATCCTGACTTTTTTGTGGAGAAACTGCGACATGAGAAACCTGAGGTGTTTACGGAGTTGGTGGTCAGCAATATCACAAGGCTTATTGATTTACCTGGAATGGAGTTGGCTCAGCTGATGGGGGAAGTGGACCTTAAGTTGCCTGGTGGGGCCGGCCCAGCATCAGGATTTTTCCGGTCTCTAATGTCTCTCAAGCGGAAGGGTAGGAGATGTGTCTGTGAAGGGTGGGCAGTTCTCAGTGGCTCCTCAGGCTTTTCGCTTTTTTAAATTTTTTTCCTTTGAGACAAGGTCTGTCTGTGTTGCCCAGGCACAACTTGAACTTCTGGAGTGATCCTCCTGAGTGCTGGGACTATAGGGTGTGCCCCACCATGCCCAGTCTTCTCTTGGCTTCACTTCTAACATCTGAATATTCACTGAGAAGTTGTAATTAACCCAAAAAATTGGTCATTTTTTCTCATTTTCATAAATAGAGAATGTTAAGTACTAGTAATAAAAATGACAAAAACTAGGTAAAGAAATAATTAAAGAAAATATATTCAACCCTGTGAGATGACATGATTAGTTTAGGTAGTTATCAGGGTCATCTTAATTTTTAGGCTACGTTAATAGTGTACTAAAGTAATATTTAATTTTCCAGATTTTTAAAAAATTTTTGAAATGATGTCTTGGCTGGCATCAAACTCCTGGGCTCAAGTAATCCTCCTGGTGTGCATAACTCCAGGGGTATAATTATTATATTAATAATTTTAGGTCTGGGGTTGTGGCTCAGCGGTAGAGTGCTTGCCTAGCGTGTGCGAGGCCCTGTGTTCCATCCTCAGCACACATAAAAATAAATTAAAATAAAGGTATTGTGCCCAACTACAACTAAAAAAAATAAATATTAAAAAAATTAAAATAATATTTTAAAAAACAACTAAAAACTTACATAGCTAAAGAGTAAAGAAAACCTGTACATTTTTTTTAAATGTATATATTTTTAGTTGTAAGTGGACATAATACCTTTATTTATTTTTATGTGGTGCTGAGGATTAAACCCAGTGCCTCATGCATGGCAGGCGAGTGCTCTACCACTGTGCCACAACTCTAGCCTCAGCCTGGGCATTTTTTATTGCAGTATTTCTCAAATGTTTTCATTCTATGGAATGCTTTTATAAAGCAGGTACCTATAAATTACCCAAAAAGAGCCTTTCCCATAAATAAATAAATAAATAATAGAACATTTTTGTTTTTTAGTTGTGTTGGACATAATACCTTTTTTTATTTATTTGTATGTGGTGCTGAGGATTGAACCCAGTGCCTCACATGTGCTAGGCAAGTGCTCTGCCACTGAGCTACAACCCCAGCACAGCTTTTGATAACACATGAAAGAGGTGGCATTTTATTAAATAAAAGGAATCATTAAAGTAGAAAAATGCTTAAGCATTAATATATCCAATCCTGTAGCAACTCCAGTGGATAATCAATCATAGTTTAAGTTCTTTTTGGTTTGTTTTTAAATTAAATAGTAACATGCTAGGTATTGTTATTTAAATATGAAAATAGTCTTTGCCTTCAAGGAACCTACAGTCTAATACTGAGCTTGAGAGAAGTGGTTGAAAATTGATCTGATTGTGTTTTCTGGTACACGCACTTCCATTGCTAAACTTTTTTTTTTGTTGACCTTTTGAAAACATTTGCTGAACTGTGAAATGTGCTGCTAGAGTAGTTTTAAGTATGATGGTTTTATACTATTTATGTGAAATATAGCCCTATCCTGCATACGGTTTTACAGAAAAAGGAGTGGTATTTGGATCCCCACTGACAGAGGAAGGCATTGCCCAGATATACCAACTGATTGAATATCTGCACAAAAGTAAGAGTACTTCAAGTTTTATTGTTCTTTGTTAAATGAGGACTTGTAAGTTTTTCATTGAGATCTAACTGCCTTGAGCTTTGTAGATGCCAGTTAACTCAAAAAAAGAAATAATCAGTAATAATTAATTTCAGGTGGCAGATTTTTAAGTATATTTCCTTTTAAACTTCATCTTATGTATTGATTTGCCATATATTCTCAGAGATGTATATTAATTGCATAGTGCCTATGAAATTACATTTCCCCCTTTACTCAGATATTTCTTTTTTAAAGAATTCATTGTCTCTAAAGAATCATTACATTTATTTAAGGGAGAATGGTATTTTTTCATCTTTCATTTTCAGAATTCCATGATTAATATTCTTCACTTAATTTCCCCTCTCCTCCCTCCATTCCTTCCTTCCCTTCTTTCTTTGCAGTACTGGGGCTTGAACCCAGGGCCTCATGCTTGCTATGCAAGCACTCTACCACTAGGCTACATTCCCAGCCCTACATTTCATTTTTTAGGAGTCATGCTGTTGATGTCATTGCTCTAAGTGCTTGGTACAGCTGAGAATGTGTGAAATATATGGCATTATATGATGTCTTGATAAATTCAACATGTCTTCTTAATCAACCCAAATGCTTATTTATAACTTATTCTATGGTGGGACATTGTGCTAGGAGTTAGAACACAGGTTACAAACTAGCAGCTTGAGTTTAAGTCATCTATATTTATGTTTTACTTGTTGGCAAAGGATTAGATTAAAAATAAAATTAGTTATTGGTGTTTTAAAATGGGGAGAATCCAGGTTTTCAATTTCTTTGGGTGGTAGGAACATATAGCATCCTTGGGCCCCATTGCCACGTGGACACAATCAGATGGAGCACAGAGATGTTCTCCAGTTTGTTATGGTCCTGTTTGGTCCTTTATCATTACCTGCCTGGCCCTGAAGGCATGTGAACTCCTGAATAAGGAGGTTATGTAAAAGTGAAAAACGTGGACATCCTTCTTCCAGATCAAGCCAAAACTATATGTCTTCCCCCTACCCTTTTAATATCTCCTTAGATAAGCATAGAACCTAGTTAGAAGGGAAGAATAGTTTAGTTGAGATGACCCTAAGCTTCCGGGAATCTCCTAGACTGAAAGGTGATCTAATGTGTTAAGAGTTCTGGTTCCTGGACCAACCTAGAGTCTCTAGGTTTATTCTGGACTGGAGAAATCAGTTTAAGCAGCAACAAACCTCTACCGAGGAACTTAACCCCTCCAGAGTATGGGAAGAACCAGAGTGAAGGAGTTCTCAGGGAGATCTGGTTTTTCTTTCTTTTTATTTTCCAAGCTCATTCTGATCATTGACTTGGTTAAATCCGGAGTCTCTATAAAGTACTGTAGAAGGGTGAGTGGTTCTTAACAGGAACATTCAGTTTAGGTGATCTCCAGGTGCTCAGGGACATCCATATATGTCTCCTCAGAGGGGCCAGTGGGTTCCAAACTTCTCTAGAAAAAAAAAAAGGCAAAATCTCTTTTAAGAGCTTTATAAAGGGTCTTTTAAATGAAAAAAAAAATTACTTAGGTTATATGAATTAATCAAAAATTCTCTTTTTGCTTTCTTTTTACCTGTTTGCTTCCATGCTAAGCAGACTTGCGAGTAGAGGGATTGTTTAGAGTACCAGGCAATAGTGTCCGACAGCAGATTTTAAGGGATGCTCTCAATAATGGAACTGATATTGACTTGGAATCAGGGGAATTTCATTCAAATGATGTTGCCACTTTGCTGAAGATGTTTCTAGGAGAGTTACCAGAGCCCCTGTTGACCCATAAACATTTCCATGCACACCTCAAAATTGCTGGTGAGTATAGAAAATGAGAAGGAGATGTAAATACATTTCTTTGAATTTAGTAAAATTCTTTGGGGTTTTGTGACTTGTAACTCACTGTAATATTTCTGCTGATATTGGTTAAAACTTTGTTATATCACCGGACTTCTTGGGGGGTACTCTTAAGTATTGACCAGTTAAGTTTGATTTAGTTAATTTTTTTCTTGATAATTAAGCTTCTGATTAAGATAAGACACTGACAATAAGGTAAGGTCTGGAAGCCTAGCGTAGTGCTTTGAATGTTTTAGTTGCTCAAAAAATAAATGCTTTTCATTGTATTGTATTATATTGCATGAATTCATGGGGTTCACACAACTCATTTAGTTATAGATTTGGTGTGTTTGCCTTGTTTTGGCTAATATGTCTATTCCTCAGTTGAGATTGTCTACACTTACAATTTGTGTTATTTTTAAAAAAATTTTTTTTTTTAGTTGTAGATAGACACAATATCTTTATTTATTTATTTTTATGTGGTGCTGAGGATTGAACCCAGTGCCTCATATGTGGGAGGTGAGCACTCTACCACTGAGCTACAGCCCCAGACCCACAAATTTGCTTTTTAAAAATAATTTCATTTGTTTTCTGAATAGGCAATATATTCACATAGTTCAAAATTTAAAATATTCAAAAAAATAAACAATTAAAAGCCTCTTTCCCACTCTTGTTCCCTAGCACCCAGTTCTTCCCAGAGACAACCAGTGCTGTTGATTTTTAATGTAGTCTTCCAGAGATATTTTGTACACTTACAACACTTACATATATTCCTCCCTTTTTATGGAATGGTAGGGTATTACACACATGGTTCAGTGGTTTGCTTTTTTTCACTTAATGTATCTTGGAGAATGTTCTATTTTTACCTCACAAATGGTTGCCTCATTCTTTATGATTTTGTGGTAGGGAATTCATTCTTTAATTGTACAGCTATTATGTTGCCATAGGCTCTGAGTATACATAGTATCAAAATCCATGGAGCATTTACTTAGTTTTCTGCCCTTGAGCATTTCTTTCTCTTCTTTTTTTTTGGTACTGGGATTGAAATCAGGGGTGCTTTACCACTGAGCTACATCCCCAGCTCTTTTTTATATTTTATTTAAAGACAGGTCTTGCTGAGTTGCTTAAGGCTCATTAAGTTGCTGAGGCTGGCTTTGAACTTGCAGTCTTCCTGTCTCAGTTTCCTGAGCTGCCGGGATTATAGACAGCTGCCACTGCACCCAGCTCAGGTTAGATCTTTTTAAAAGCACTTTTACTAGCAATCTAGATGATCGAGTGAGTAATTCTGCTAGAATGTTATGTGATTTTACCCTTAATATGGGGGGAAATAAACTTGTTAGAGCTTTGGAAAAGATTTAGAAGATACTAATAAATTCTTTTTTGTGTGTTAACATAAGGATGCTTATTTTCATTTGCTTTCCTGTTGAGTTCATTCATTTAGTGCAGTTTTTGAAATCCTTCACTTCACTGACCCATGATTCACTGTTCCTAGAAAATATTTTAAAGTGTGGCCCTGTTGCAGCATTTGATATGCCTTGCTGATACCTGGAAGAATTTTCGTTTTCAATTTCATATTAACTGGATGTATTTTCTATAAATATTATCTGCCTTTCCTGAAATTATTATTTAGTTTAAACAATTTAACACACTGAAATAATTTTCTGGTCCATATAAGTTATACCTAATTGGTTGTTAGTATTCTTTGAAATTCTGATTATGCAGGGGATTGTTTTTATTGATAACCTATGTTGCAGCCAGGCGCAGTGATGCATCCTTGTAATCCCAGAGGCTAAGGCAGGAGGATTGCAAGTTTGAGCTACTTAGTGAGACCCTGTCTCAAAATAAAAAATTAAAAGGACTAGGGATGTAGCTTAGTGTAAAGCACCCCTAGGTTCTATCCCCAGTATCAAAAATAAGATAACCTGTGTAGCCTGTTAGAGAAGACACAATGGTTTTGATCCCATGAGGAGCTGCTTGGATCATCCTGTTATTCACTCTGATTTTTATTTTAACCATAAAATATTTGAGGAGGAAAAGGGGAGGAGTAGCATTGTAAAGGCATGTGTGGACATGTTTTCATTTTTCCTTGGTATGTACCTAGGAATGGAATTGCTGGGATATATGATAGCTCTAGCTTTTTAAGGTACTGCCAAGATGTTTTCAAGAGTGGTTATACCATTTTACATTCTTACCAGCAATGTAGGAGGGTTTAATTTTCTCTTTGCCAACATTTGTTAATGTCAGTCTTTTTGATTATAGTCATTCTAGTGGATGTTGAGTGGTATCTCATTATGGTTTTGATTTATATTTATTGACTGTTAATGATACTGATCATGCAAATGCATGTATATTGTATATTATCATTATTTTGATGGAAATAATGATAATATATATTATCTCACACATTAGTGTTTTACTAATAAGGGGTCTCACACATTAGTGTTTTACCAATAAGATGTATCCCTAGCCCATTAATACATTAATATGTCCATGGTTGCACTGAAAGTACCTGGCAAAATCTATCCTCCCCCTCCCTCCAGGGCGGGAGTCAAGCCCAAGGCTTTGTACATACTAGGGTGCTATAATTTTAAAATTTTGTTTGTGCTTGATTCTTTTTTCTCCTTTGGGAATTGAAGGGAGGATAATAGTAATAGTATTGTTTTTTCTTGCTTTTATTTTCTCCCTCCTTTTTAATATTTACTTTTATTTTTAAGATTTGATGCAGTTTGATGATAAAGGAAACAAGACCAATATACCAGATAAAGAGCGGCAGATTGAGGCTCTTCAGTTGCTCTTCCTCATTCTTCCCCCACCCAATCGTAACTTACTGAAGTTATTGCTTGATCTCCTGTACCAGACAGCGAAGAAGCAAGACAAGAATAAGATGTCTGCCTATAACCTTGCCCTTATGTTTGCACCCCATGTCCTATGGCCAAAAAATGTGAGTTTTAAGGGGAAGAGTAAAGATTGCTTGGTGTTCTTGGGCTGGGCTTCATCCTGTGACTGTACCTTGATGAGGCTGTCAAAGGTCCAAGGTCCAATCTTCAGCTTTATGAGGTTAGGAGCTTTATCATTTCACCCAAGAGTTATCAAACTTGGGGCGGGGCGGGGGGGGGGGGGG